>NC_067399.1:61930443-62107943 GCF_016432865.1 Antechinus flavipes
TTAGTGTCTATTGATATTCTCTCCAAATGTTTCAGAGATGGATTGAAAGCAATCAAAGAAATTCTCATGTAGCCACAAATTTTTATTAACATCAAAGAAAAGTGGGCTAGATTCAGAGGAGAAAATGCAACTGAGATTTGTTTAAAAAGCTGAGGGGTGGAAGAGCTTTTAAAGGGGATTTTTGGAGGACAGCCAAGATGACTGACAGATAATCTGGAGAGTGAATGAGGATGTGAGTCCTTGTCTGCATTCAGGAGAGAGGAGAGAGATGAAGAGGGAAAGGGAGAGAAGGAGAGGGAGAGATGTCTAAACTAATATAGTTCCTTCATGTCCTTCAACACAACTCTGTAATTCAAAATGACTTCAGGTAATATTTGTAGGAATCTTGAACTATGAAAAGATCATAATATGGGGTTTTGGAGCTGAACCCCAAAATATTGGGGTTCTGCACTGGTGTCATGCTATGTCTCAAAAGAATTTGTAGGCTTAGAACATTTCAAATTCAAGAGACAAAGATTTTTATTATCATTTCATTGATTGGTGGGATAAGTTCCAAAAAAAATTTTTTTAAAGTTAGCAAGGTAGTGGGGAACAAATTAAGAAATAAAAGTTTTTTTGAAGGCTGTTTAGGTTGTTTTAGGATACTAATTGCTCTGGCTTATACTCACTCAGTTTTAAAGAAAGCTTTTAATTTGTTCATTTTATGGATGTTAATGGCTCAGTTCCAAGGTGTTTATTGATATGTTAATTTTATGGCTCAGATATTGGCCTTCCAAAGCCAGAATCTTGGGCCTTAGAAGAATTAATTTCTTTTTGAATTCAGCAATCTGGTCATAAAATTATAACCTAAAAATAACATAAAGGTAAGATACAGTATTCCCAAAGCCAGACATTTTGGAGTAAAAAAAAGTATGTATTTAAGACGATTTAAATGTTCAAGGCAATTTAGAGTATTCCTGAGATTACAGTCACATCAATAAAATATAAAAAAGTAGTTTAAAGGTTATTCTAAAGCAATACACAGTACCTACTCAGTTTCTTGGCTGACTTCTCTCTTGGAATAAACAAAGGAACTTCCTCCTTTTGGCTCAACATCCTAATCTTTTTTCAATGGAGAAGCATGAATCCTAGACCCAATCACTCCATGGGATAGACAAAAAGAACAAAAAAGATATTGCTCCATCTAATAATAAAATAACAATAAATAAATGATAATGTAAATATTGATAAAAATAATAACAATTATGTACCTCCTTAAGGTTTACAAAGCATTTTCAAGATGTTCTCTTATTTGACCCTTACAACAATCCTGGGAGTTAAGTGCTAGTGTGATCCCTGTGTGACAGATGAGAAAATTGGGCACCAAGAAATTAAGTGAATTGTCATGGCTCACACAGCTAGTAAATGTTTGAGGCAAGATTTGAACACACATCTGAATTTAAAGGCAAGATATAGATCAGCATGGCTGGGGAAGGCCCTAAATGCAGTGGGAGATATTGGCCCTAAAGTCTTTCCCAGGTCTCAATTTGACTGAGATAATACCCAAGCATTGATTAAAGCTGGGTAAGACATGAAGAAGGGAATGGCTTCTTTTACCTAGTCAAAAAAAAAAAAAAGAAGAAGAAGAAGAAAAAGCAATCTGGAAGAACAAAATTGTTGGAGATTTTTGGTCAAAACAGAAAAAATTGCTATTTACATTCACTGTGAGCCAATCAGGCAAACAATGACTAAGCAGGGCTTGGCCTAGAACTTAATATTGGTGGGTCAATGAGCAGAAATCTGAGGTTTTAGCTAAGGATATGTGGACAAAGGGAAGGGAAGGAAAAGAAGAAAGAAAAGAAAAGATAAGAAAGAGCTGTGTTGTACAGTTGACAAGTTTCAATTGGATCCCCAGTGAGGCAACTCAATTCACAGAGGTTGTTGTTTGTCCTTCATTCTCCTAGAGGACCACGACATCAATGAGGGGCAAGTGAATTGGACTTAAGTGAGAGACGGTTGTGCAAGGTCACTGACCTCACTTTCTCTTCTAGAGTCATCTGGGTTCAGTGGCAAAATATAGGTCAGGATGACAGATATTTCCTCATTAGTTAATAAATTAAAACATTTCTCTTAAGTAGATTATGCTTTGAGGTAGTTTTAGAAATGTTAGCAATAGCAATAACATAAGAGGAAGAAAGAAGTGGGCCAAGAAGAAAGACAATTATTCCTATTAAATTTAAACATTGTAGTTTATTTAGAAAATCCAAGGAAATCAGAAAAGAAACTAGTTAAGATAAATAATAACTGCAAAAATGTTGCAGGCTACAAAATTAACTCACAAAAATAAATAGCATTTTTATTTAACATAGCAAAATCCCCAAACCAATAATAAAAAGATCCATTCAAAATAACTGAAAAAATACAAGAAATTTGAGAGGCAAGAAGCAATATTAAAAAGGGAAATTCCATTCCCAATTACCACAAAACACTTCAAATGCCTGGAGATCAATCTTTCAAAGCACACAACATACTTATATAAATTCAATTACAAAGTACTCCTTGAAGAAATAAAGAGCAACCTAAATAGCTGAAAGAATATTCAGCGCTCATGACTAGGCTGTGTCAATATGATAAAAATGACAATGCTATCAAAATTAATTTATCCTTTTAATGCTATACCAATCAAATTATCAAAGGGATACTTTACAAACTTTGACAAAATAATAATAAGGTCCATTTGGAAAAACAAAAGCTATAGAATATTAAGGGAAATATTGAAAAGAAGTAGAACAAAGAGAGAATAGCACTACGAGATATCAGACCAAATTATAAAGCAGCATCCAGCAAAAACATTTGTTATTAACCAGTTAAAAATATGGAGATACAAAAAGTTATCAAATTGTGCATACCCTTTGATCCAGCTGTGTTACTACTGGGCTTAAATCCCAAAAAGATTTTAAAGAAGGGAAAGGGTACTGTATGTGCAAGAATGTTTGTGGTAGCCCTCTTTGTAGTGGCCAGAAACTGGAAACTGAGTACATGCCTATCAATTGGAGAATGGCTGAATAAATTGTGGTATATGAATAATATGGAATATTATTGTTCGGGAAGAAATGACCAACAGGATGAGTTCAGAAAGGCCTGGAGAGACTTACACGAACTGATGCTGAGTGAAACAAGCAGGACCAGGAGATCATTATATACTTCAACAACAATACTATATGATGATCAATTCTGATGGACCTGGCCATCTTCAGCAATGAGATGAACCAAATCAGTTCCAATGGAGCAGTAATGAACTGAACCAGCCACACCCAGGGAAAGAACTCTGGGAGATGACCAAGAACCATTACATTGAATACCCAATCCCTATATTTTTGCCTGCTTGCATTTTGGATTTCCTTCACAGGCTAATTGTACAATATTTCCGAGTCCAATTCTTTTTTGTACAGCAAAACAATGGTTTGGACATGTCTACTTCTTTTGTATTTAATTTATACTACAATATAGTTAACATGTATTGGTCATCCTGCCATCTAGGGGAGGAGTTGGGGGGAAGAAGGGGAAAAATTGGAACGAAAGGTGTGGCAATTGTCAGTGCTGTAAAATGATCCGTGTATATAACTTGTAAATGAAAAGCTATTAAAATTTTTAAAAAAGAAAAAATATGGAGATAAATTGATGGAACAGATCAGACAAGGGTTATTCAGAAACAATACAACTCAATAATCAAATGTTGATAAAGTAGAAAATAGTAGTTGCAGATGGAAAAAATTCCCTAATTGAGTTAGGTAGATGGTATAGTAGATAGAGTACTAGCCCTGGAGTCAGGAGGATCTGAATTCAAATGTGACCTCTGACACTTAACACTTACTACCTATATGACCCTGGGTAAATCACTTAACTCCAATTGCCTCTCAAAAAGAAAAGAAAAGAAAAGAAAAATATCCTAATTGATAAATTCTACTTGGAAAACTGGAAAGCAGTCTGACAGAAATTCGATTTAGTCCAATATCATTTTATATGATATTTCATAATAAATTCAAAGTGGATGAGTGCTTTGAATATTGCAAATCATGCCAAAAAATTAGGAGAGTAGGTTATGGCTATGAGTAAGGGATGAATTAGTTACAAAAGATAAAATGGATCATTTTAGTTACATAAATTGAAAAGATTCTATGTGAATAAAATAACTGTATAGTAAAAAAAAGATTTTCAAATAGCTACATTAATGGAAATGAATACATGGAGAAAAAAAACAAACCAACCCCTAACTGTCTCTCACTGACTGCATTTTAAGAGGTTAAACTATTGTGGGTCATTGGATGGGGAGGATCTCAATGCTCTCTCTCACCTCTTCTATCCTTTTGTCTATTCTTTCCAGTTCTAGGAGAATGATGGAAGACAAGTATGATCTTATCAGCTTTGAAAAGTCTCAAGAGTCAAACATCAGAAGTCCTGGATCTGGAGTCCACAGCAGCAGATTCGTAAGGGGATATGAAGAGTAAACTGTTTGATTCAGCCCAGCAGTGTCCGGCAGCAAAGGAGCAAGGATCAGCAGTTCTGCTGAATTTAGAAGTGAACTTAGTAGCAGGAACATTGTAGCAATTACTTTAAACTCAAGCCTGTTCTCATGGACCAAGATGGTAGAGAGGAGAATCCCACTGGCATGTTTATATTTCTCTTTTTGCTATGTCTTCTCAGAAAATATTACTTTGTAAAAAGATGATTGATATGAATTGGTTAAAATAATCCTGGGGAGATAAAATAATCGTAGGAGTATCAATAATAAGATATTTACTCTGTAATTGGGTCAAATGACATGGGAGAGAACACTGCAGAACAAGAACTAGACTCAGTAACTTTAGGAGAATCACCCACAATCCCTTGTGAATAATGTTAGAGCTTAAACGTGATACCTGGTTGAAACTCAATGGAAAACCTATTTGTCAATATGAATTTGAATAAGGACCCAGCCAACCTGTGTGTTATGTTACATAAATGAAAGAATGCTTCAAATCATTAATAATAAGAAAATGCAAACCCAGAACACTGACAAAGATGACAAAGCATGAGAATAGTCAACGTTGAAGTAGTTGTATTAAGACAGAGACATTAATGCATTGTTGTTGGAGCTGTGAATTGGGCCAACAATTCTGGGAAATGGTTTGTAATTAATAGTAATGTTAGCTAACAATAGCTAGCGTTTGTTTAACGATATAAGGTTTACGAAGTGCTTTACAGATATCATCTGATTTGATAATTTGACAAGAACCCTGGGAGATAGGTGCTATGATTATCCCCATTTTACAAATGAGGAAACGAGGCAAAGAGAAGTTAAGTGACTTGCCCAGGATCACAGAGCTAATAAGTGTCTGAGACTGGATTTGAATTCAGTACTTCCTGACTCCAGGTCCAATATTCTATCCATTGCAATACCTAGCTACTTAATTATGTAAAGAAAGTGAATTAAATGTCCACACTTTTTGAACCAAAAGTCAAAACTATACTAGGAGGCAAGGAGCCAGTAAGTACTTCTAGGACTGTGGTTGGATTGTGGAATGATTAGAAACCTGTCTGAACTGTTTGTCAATAGTTAGACTGACTGAGGGTGGGTGAAGAGAAAAAGAACAGAACAATATTATAAGGAGATCGTCTGTTCAATATGAGATATTTAATAAATAATGATTTATACAATACTTTAAGGATTACAAGGTACTTTACAAATATTACCTCATTTGGCCCTCACAAATTTGCTGGAATTAGGTAATATTATTAATCCCATTTTACAGATTAGGAAGTTGGGGCAAATAGAGGTTACATGATTTTTTTCCCCAGGATTACACAACTATTAGCTGAGGACCAGATACGAGTTCAGGTCTTCCTGAGTCCAAGCCCAGCACTTTCTGCACTGCTCCACCTGCTCTGTTTTAATGAACACTTGGGAGAAAGTGGAGAAAGGACACTCCTGGTTCTCATTGTCTGCAGCAGCATGGACAGCTGAAGCCGATTCTGCCAGATTCCTGAAACACCTCCACTGTTCCAGCCTAGCTGCTGCCAGAATTCTCCTTATATGGCACTGTACCTCCTCCCCCACCTCCGCACCCAGAAGTTTTGGGCAGGTGTTTGTCCAAGTTGGGAGGGTTGTCCCCATCTCACCTTTCTTAGCAGAGACTTTACCCTTTTTTTTTTTTTTTTTTTTGAAGTACAGTTAAGAATCTAACTCGTACCTGGAACAGATCTTGCTGCCTCTACTTGTTGATGCTCTGTCTCCCTGCCTCTCTTTCTCTGTCTTTCTGTTTCTCTTTGTCATTATCTCTGTCTGTCTCTGTCTCTCTCTTTCTCTCTCTCTCTCTCTCTCTCTCTCTCTCTCTCTCAGTGTGTGTGTGTATCTCTCTGAATATATTTTGCATTTACTTTCATATGTACTGAGTGCTCCCAATCTCTTTAAGCAGAGCCTTTCATTCTTTTCCTTCCTTCTTTCCTCCCTTCCTTCTCTCTCTCTCTTCTTGTTTCTCTCTTTTTATTCCTTTCTCTTCTCTTTTGTTCTTTTTTCTTGCCTATCTTTTTTCCTTCTCTTCTTGTTTTCTCTTTCTTTTTCCTTCTTCTCTTCCCCTCCCTTCCTTTCCTCCTTCTTTCCTCTTTTCCTCTCTCCCTTTTCTCTTCTTCTGCCCTTCCTTCTGAAAAAAAATTGGTTAAAACCATCCAGCTGCGGGTACTTGAGAACCCTCTCTAATAGTACGTGTTATAGTGAGCTCTGCTGGTATTGTACTTATTCTTTTCATAAATTTCTACCACTATATCTTATAATAGTAATGGATATCGTTGCTAAGTCTTTAATGTTATTGGATAGGCCTTTAACAGTTCTCCATTCCATTGAGTACTTACTGTCTTTGATTTTAGATAGATACTATTTAATATATTAAGAAAAAGCCCCATTATTGATTTATTGAGTTATTTAAATCTTATTGACTTATTTAAACCAATAAATCAATTTAAAACCACTCATAAATAGGTATTATAGTTTGTAGAAGAGATTTTAAATATCTATTAATATAAATTATGAATTTTATTTTTTTATCTTTAAATAATGTATTATGTTTATGATTTACCTTCTATTAGCCAACCCCACATTCCTAATATCGATCCAACCTGATCACATATTTTAATATGATGTTTTACATTTTTTAACTAAATTTTTATTTAATATTTTTGCATTGATACTCACTAAATATTGGTCTATTTAGGTTTCCTTCTCTGCTTTTTCTGTCTCTGATTCAGCTACCCAGTTTATATTTGTCACAATGATTGAATTTTGTGGAGTTCTTTTTTTTCTTCTTTTTGAAAATGTTTTATATAATATTGGAATTAATCATCCCTTAAATAGTCAATAAAATTCACTAGTAAACTTAGCTGGTCTTGACTTTCCCTTTGGAATTTATGGCTCATTGTTTTCTCTTTCTGAAATAAAGTTATTTTAATTTTCTGTTCTGTTAATCTGGATAATTTATATTTTTACAAGTATTCATCAATTTCATCTATATTATTAATATTGTTATTATATTTATACTTTAACATATTTAACATGTATTGGTCAACCTGCCATGAGGGGGAGGGGATGGGGAAAGACAGGAAAAATTGGAACAAAAGGTTTGGCAATTTTCAATGCTGTAAAATTACCCATGCATATAACTTGTAAATAAAAAGCTATAATAATAATAATAATAATATTGTTATTATATAACTGGGATGAATAGTTCCTAGTCATTTATTTTACTTCAACTTCATTTCTTGTGAATTGTACTTTTTTGTTTTTGATACTGGCATTTTGGGTTTTCTCTTTGTTTTTAATAGCAGTTGAGCTGCTATATTATCAGTGCTGTTTTTTTTTTTTAAACAACACCTAGTTTTATTTACAATTCAATGTTTTTTTTTAAATAGGTTCATTTCATCTGATTTGATATTTAGTTGGAGGCTTTTGATTTGAAGCTTTTCTTGGTTTTGTTTTTACATAATATCCAATTCATTGCTCCAGTCTTTCTTTTGCCAATGAAAGTGTTTAAAGATATAATTTTTCTCCTAAGAACTGTTTTTTCTACATCTCAAAAATTTTGATATGCCGTCTCTTCATTATCAGTTTTCAATTGTTTTAACCAATTTTTAATTAAGTGATCTATTATGCCTATGATTTCTTTGGTTAACCAATTCTTTTGAGTTAAATTATTGTCTCTAATTGATATTCTTCTTTTAAAAGGCTCTTTATTGTGTATGTTTTATTGTGTTATAGTCAGGATAGGGTAGATTTAATATTACTATTTTGCTACATTTGTTTGTGAGGGTTTTCCCCTAATACATGCTCAATTTTTGTAAAAGTGTCATGTACATATAATCAATATGTAGAATTTTTTCTATTCCAATTTAGTAATTATCAGAGATTTATCATATCTAACTTAAAAATTCTATTCAAGACTTTAATTTATTTATTGTTCATCTTTTTATTAGATTTATCTAAATTCAAAAGGGTGTGTGTTGAGCTTCCCAACTATTATGGCTTCATTATTTCTCTCCTATAATTTAACATTTCCTTTAAATATTTAAACAATTTAATATTTCCTTTAAATAAGTCTTTCATAAACTGCAGTAGTTTTTACCTCCATGATCAAATATGAAACCATCTGTTTGGGTTTTTAAATCCTTCATAACTTGGTCTCTTACTTCCTTTCTAGTCTTCTTATAACTTACTTCTCTCCATGTAATCCAGTGACATTGGCCTTCTTCTCCGTCTTGGATACAACACTCCATTTCTTGCCTCTGGGCATTTTCTCTGGCTGTCCCCCATACCTGGGATTGTCTCTCTCCTCATCTCTGTTTCCTGATTTTTTTGAGATCTAATCTAAAATCCCACCAATCCCTTTTAATCCTAGTATTTTCCTCTGAGGTTATCTCTCAATTTATCCTGAATTTATCATGTGTATGGATAGTTGCTTGCAAGTGGTTTCCTCTATTAGAATGTGAGTTCCTTGAGAGCAGAATCCATCTTTTACCTTTCTTTGTACCTCCCAGCACCAAGCATAGTGCCAAATATACAAAAAAAAAGTACCAAATAAATACTTGTTGGCTCATCCAAGTCCTCCTGCTGCAAGTGTCACCCATCTTGTTGGAAGTGTTCCTTGCTCTCTCTCAGAGAGCTCAGGAGGGGAAGACTCTGCCCTTCTACTTGCCATTCTTTGGTCTTGAAATATGACCAGCCAGTTTTCTCTTCCCAATGTGCAATTCCTTGACAAGAGCTGCTTATTCTATATACAAACAGCTGCCATCCACTAAGACTCATTGTACTCTATGTGATATTCATCTATTTCCTTTAAAATAATGACATCTGCCTCACCTGTACCACAGAGCGATTTTGAAAACTATTGATTATTTAAGCTGGAAAGAAACTGAGAGATAATCTAATGATTCACCCCATTCCCTTTACCAAAAATGAATCAATAGATCTAAAAATACAAACATTCTGCTCAAAGTTACACAAGTAACAGATGTCTAGATTTACCCAGAGCCTTAGTGCTTACAAGACACTTGATTACCTGGGAAATAGATTACAATATTATACCCATTTTGTAGAGAAAGTGACCAAGGCTAAGAAAGCTTAAGTGGCTTTTCAGGGATCAGTCACATAATGAATAACAGTCTAGTGGAATTTGAATTCAGGTTCTCCTGATTCAAAATCCATTGATTTATTGATATCACTCAGCTGCTTCATAATTAGAAGGAACACTGGAACTCAAATGCTGGACTTTGGACTCCAGGCTTCATATACTTTCTACACTAAAGTACTGCCTTTTCACCAAAAATGCCATCTTTAAAGTGATTGTGAAACTATAAAGCAGGGCAGAGATGCTGCTATTGACACCACTCCCTAGCAGCAGCAAAGTATTCTCAAAAGAATGTTGTTTTTGAAATCAGAAAACCTGGCTTCTAGGTCTGCAGCTGCAACTTGCTATCTCTGTGGCCTTGGACAAGCCATCTCTTCTCTCTGAACCTTACTTTTCTTGTTTTGTCAAATGGTGATTATGCCCTTTTTGGCATAATTCTGGGGATAAAGGATTCTTTTCTATGGGAAAGATGGACGGAATGGCCTTAGCATAGACAGTAGAGCTGGAATTTTAAGAGATCTATCTTGTCTAACCCCTTTATTCAACAAATGAGGAAACTGAAGCTCAGAGTAAAAGTGAGGACACAGCTTTTAAGTACCAAAGGTAGGATTTAAACTCATAATTTCCTGATTGCAAGCTCAACATCTAATCCACTAAAACAGGCTACCTCCCTTCTATATAATATCATGAAATCCCATCTTAATGTCAGTTTAATTCTTCTCTAATAGTAATAATGATTGAGAGTCAAATATCTGATCCAAAGTATAATATATTTATTAGATATTGAGGAATTATTTAAAGAAAATGATTGAAAATTATTAGACAAGGAACAGTAGCAAAAATAGTTTAGGCTTAGGACTCATGACTGCTGGTCATCTGGGTTTGCTGCTTCCTTCTGAGGCAAGTTCTTCACCCAGAACTCCATCTTCTCTGCCTTCAGGCCCCGTCCCACAGACAGCTGGAGACCCAGCTGCAGGTACTCTTCACTCTGGTTATAGCTTGGCCAGTACAGTAGATCTGCACCATTTGGGTCCCTACAGACAAAAAAAAACAAAACACATAGGTTTAGGAAGAAAAGATGTCACTGAATTAACATCTACTCGACTAAATAACTCCTGAACTGTTTCCTGAATAGGTCCTGAATTCTGAGAAGTTGTAGGGAGAGGAGGAGGGCAGGGAAGGTAGCAACTATGGAGATCAGACCTGTTCACCTCCCCTAATGCAGGTTGGCTTAATCTCATGTGGACCTTTGAAGAGAACCATCTAAAGGAGAAAGTATAGAGAGATGACATTCAAATGGGAAGTTAAGAAAAGCAGAGCTAGGATTTGAATTCTGATGAGCCTCAGCCAAAGTCAATAATGTCCTTGCCCCTTCCAGAATACATCCTGCTGCTTCTCAGGAAGAAGAAAGGTCCCAAGGTCTCAGGGGTGATAGTGTGGGATAGTCAGGGCACCTCTCATCCTTGTGTTCCTTCCAAGGTGAACATGTGTGATCCCTGGGCCATGAACTTGAGGAAAGGGCTGTGTTTGTTCAGCAGGCCTTACTCAACTGGTGATAGATCATTTTGTTTTCTCTCAACCAACCTCTATGAATTATGGAATTTCTTTCCCCTATGGAACAAGAAATTAAGAGATCCCTTGCAGGGAGCCTTGTCAGGGGGTAGGATCCTCACCCATTTCGGGCAAAGTTTGCCCAGTAGGTCATTATTTTCTCACTAAGTACTTTTTCCTCTTCTGTGGCTCCACCTAAAACTAATAACAGAAAGGAAACAGCTTTATTAAGGTCAACATGAAATATAAGAGTTTCCCCCACTCCAAAATTCTCTTTCCCTTTTCTCTTTCCAAAATAATCCCATTCAGGCCCCCAAGGTCATTTTCCTAAAGTGCAGTTTTCAACATGTTGCATTGATATTAAGAAAACTCCCAGGATTTCTGTTGACCTATGCAATCTGTGCCTAACTCTGCCTGACTCCAAAGCCAAGACTCAAATTCTTGTTCACATTTAGACTTTAGGCCATCTGTCTTCTCAAAGGCCAGCTGGCTTCTTGGTCAGTGCTTCATAGAACATTAGACTTGGGGTACAGCCCAAGTGGGATAAAATCCCAGCACTACCATTTACTAAGAAAGCCCAGATAAGTCATTGAATGTGTGTTTGCCCAAGTTTCCTGGAGTATGAAATGGGAATAATAATAGTATCTACATCACAGATTGTTGTGAAGATCACATAAGATAAAATGTATAAAGTCAGTGCTATAAAAATATCCACTGTTAACATTACTATTGTTAACTTGTGTATTTGGAAATCATTTCTCCTCCTCCAGGTCTTCTCCTTCCTTCTAAAATGGGACTGATCATTTTACATCCATATACTACCCTCACAGAGCTGTTATGAGGATTAAATGAGCTGATATATGGAAAGGTGAGAAATTGGAATTCATTTAGATGTCAGAGAGAGTAGAGCAGGTGACAGGGTTTATAATCCAAAGCCCCAGGGTTTCTGTCCCTTTTCAAATCTCCCCTACCTCCCCACCCACCCACCCAATCACAGTCTCCATTGCTTACGAGGAGCTCCAAAGACAAAACGCAGCTCATCGCCATGGTCCGCTTTCACATAATCTGGCTTGATACCTTTAAATATGCTAGGTCGATGCTGAAATTCATAAAAGTAGACTGGAGAGGTGGGACCTAGGCAAGCATGAGAAATGCCCACAGTTACTGAGATATTGAACAGGATCCGGTGTCATGGATTCCCTCTTTTGAAATGGAGGGCAATGGTTGCTGATCATTAACAGGCAAGTTCCTAAAGGGCAGCCCCTAAACAAGTACTGTCAAAGAGTGATGCTGTGAGGAAGGACAGGTGCTGGGGTCTGGAGTAAAAGGACTTGGGCTGGAATCCTGGCTTTGCTGCTGATCTACTATGGAACCTTAGGGGAGATCTTTTTAATTCTCTTAGGCTGATTTTTCACCTATAAAGTAAAGAGAATAATCCCTCAGCTCTTTATCCTCATGGGACTGATGTGAGGATACAGAAGGAAAAGGCATATGAAGGGCTTGTAACCATAAAATACCATAGAAATGTGGGTAATGACTCTTGCTATTTTTGTTGGCAATACCTAGTAAGCACAACCTTCATGGAAATGGTACAAATAGGGAGGATAAGAGTAGAAAGGTGATTGAGGGGGTTCAATCAGTCTTAAGGCTACCATGCTAAAACCAAGGGCAGAAAACCTCTGTGAATGCACAGGTGAGATATACGTCACTCAGCAGAGATGAGACCTTATGCCACTGTTCTGATAAAGGCTCAAAGTCAATACTCACTCTGTTGATATTTGGCCACTTTGAGGGCAGGAATAACAAAGACTAATTCTGCCATCATCTCCTGGAATTGAGCTCGAAGTTCTTTAGGATCCTCAGTATTTCCTAAATATTTGTCCATCATTATGTTTACAATCTCAGGAGGGATACCCTATATGAGATGCAGCAAAAGAAATATTAACAGAGAAAAGATTTTAGCTGGGTTGAATTGTTTGGGAATTTTATGTTGGTTAATTAAGAAATGAGACTACAGAGTCCATAAAATGAAGGGGAGAAATTGAACAGGAAGGAAGGAAAGGAGTGGAAAGGAGAAGAAATGGAGGGAGGGTAAGAGTAAGAAGCCTTCCAGTAAATTGGGCAAAGTCTCTGTGGAATCCTGAGTCCCATCACATCCTTGTGCTGCTTCCCCAGAGTTTAGTCTTTTGGGATTCAATTTTGCAAGAAGATATTAGATAACTTGTTGGGGATGGGGGGAAGATATTTGGGGCTCACAGAAGAAAGACCAGGTTGAGTGATACAGAGGATCGAGCACTGCGCCTAGAATCAGGAAGAACTTAGTTTTAGTCCAGCTTTAGACTCTTATTAGATGTGTGACTCTGAGCAGATCACTTAATCTCATTTTCTTCATTTGTAAACTGAGGGTCATAGTAGCCCCTACCTCACAGGATTGCTGTAAAAGTCAAGTTAAATAATTTGTAAGTTCCTTTGCAAACTTTAAAGTATTACAAATACATGGTAACTTTTATAATTATTGTTATAGATGGCCTCTAAGTGTTCCTTCCAACTCTGTGGCCATGAGTCTAGGACTATGAAGGAAGAAAAAGAAAGTCAATTTTTCCTTATTAATCTTACCATGAGTGGGTTCAACAATATTTCTTGGATGCTTTCTCTGCTCATTTCTTCTTTGAACTTAGAGATACCTATGCTCTGCATTGAGAGAAAAAGTGCATCATAAGTAGACTTGGAGAACATTACATATTTTAAAACTAATTTAACCCAAGGAAGTCATTTCTTTCTTTAAGCAAACTCCATCCCTATAGGTTTGTTTAATTACTCCCAAATAATGCCCAGCACACATAATACTGGACCTGTATTTAGCTCAATATTTAGTGCACATTGCCTGGCACATACCGGACAATACTTGGGACACAGCAAGCAAACCTTAGGACACATTTCATAATAACCAATATATACTCAATAATGCTAAATACTCACAGTGCTCTATTACACTAAAAATGAAACACATAGAAGCCTTTCCATCTGACCCATAGAAATATTTCAATTTTAATCATGTGGACTAAGACACAGCAACGAATGTATAATTATTTCAATGGCATATCTAATATCCCTGTAGACCCAATGTGAACTGGTATTAACTGTGTCTTTAAGATAAAGAAACTAATAAAGAATATATATACATGTGTGTATGAATGTATGAATATATGTATGTATTTTTACCAAAGACAACCAGAACTGCCTTGGGCCTCTCTGAGAAAATGAGTAGGTAAAACAGTCATGCAATTTTTTGAGAAAATAGACTTTGAAGTCACCTCTGACTCTTCAATGGAAAACTGGGAAAGCACGAATTTGCTAAAAGCATAGATGAGAGGAACATATAATTTGCAAATGATACCAAAGCCAAGAGGGATATGGCTGATACAATCAAGTTATCAAAGAATCTTAACAGCTCAGAGCAGAGAATCAAATATAAGAAGAAATGTAAATTTCATGTGAACAAATGCAAAATCATACATTTGGGTTCAGGAAAAATTGATTTCACAAGTACAAAATGAGGACAGTATGGTTAGACAATATCTTATTTTAAAAGATCTGAGGATTTTAGTGGACCACAAGTTTATAATGAGTCCATAATGCAACATGGCCTGGAAAAATGCAATGTAAATTTAAATTGCATTAAAAAAGTCAGAATCTCCAGTAGTAAGATGATCATTCTTTTGTGCCATATACTGATCATACTACACCCAGAGGACTGTGTTCAGTTCTGGAGCACTATATCTTAGGAAGAAAACAGACAATTTGGAGATTATTTGGGGAGAGTAGTTAAGATGATAAAGGGCTCCAATTCATGCATATGGGGATTTATTAAAGGGAATAAGACTATTTAACCTAGGAAAGAAAATTGAATAGGATATGGAAGGATAAACAGAGAAAGATATGGTAACTGCCTAAGTATTTTCTGGGCTGTCATGTGGAAGAGAAAATTTGAAAGAAAAAATAAACAATTTTTTCAGTGTGGCCAGAGGGCAGAATAAGGAATAATAATGAATAGAAGTTAAAATAGGCTTAATATAATGATACCTACTCAAACAGAGCTGTTTCAAAGTGAAATGGGAAGCTTTAAAAGATACCAGTCCCCTCTCTCAGGAAGGTTTTTTTTTTTGCGGGGGGGTGAGAGGTAATTGGAGTTAAGTGACTTGCTCAGGGTCATGTAACTAGTAAGCATTAAGTGTCTAAGGGCAGATTTGAATTCAGGTCCTCCTGACTTCAGGGCTAGGACTCTATCCATTGTGCCATCTAGCTACCCCTCAAGGTTTTCAAATAAATGCTAGATACCCACTTGTGAGAGATGCTGTAGAAATTCATCCCTAGGTTAATCTCCATAGTAACCCAAGGTGCCATCCAACTCCTAAATTCTGTGATTCTTTAGAGATCAAAATTACCAAGATCCCTAAACATTTTGTACACCTACTCCTGTTATGTCATTCCACTCATGCAGGAGAATTGGTGGTAGAAAAAAAATCAAGGATCTTACAACAGGAATGATCCAACCATATTCATCATTGTTGACACCGATGATAGAGGGGACATGGTGAAACTTTCCAGAAGCCAAAAGATCTTCAGGATGTTTGAGGAAGAACTTCCCATCAACCACTCCAGGGATTATCTTGAAAAGCTAAAGATAAAAAGCACAGAAGAAAAGGCTAGTCTTCCTCTACAATGTTTATCCCACACAAGCTTTATGCAGTTCATTACTTCTTTATCACCATTCTGCCCTATTACAATAGTTTCTAAACTAATCTCTCTGCCTCCAATCTTTTCTCAACCCCATATAATCTGTCTTCCACTTGAGTATATTTATTTCTGAAACCAAGTTTGGTCATGGTACTCTCACAACTCTAACCATAGAACCATAAACTTACAGAATAAAAAAGATTAAAAGAAGGTTATTAGAACAGATGTTAGAATAGGAAAGAATCTTAGAAGAAAAAATTGTAGAATATGGAATTTTAGAACTGGGACATAGATCATAGAGTGCTGGAAAGGGGACTAAGAACACTAAATATTTAAAGCATAGGATCCTGGGATTGGAAAGGACCACTAGAAAATAAAATGTTAAAGATGGAAGAGATCTTAGACCTAGAAGGACCTTTAGAGACCATTGTCTAAGTTTCCCATTTTACATAGGAAGAAACTGAGACCTGGAGAATTAGTGACATTCTCAAGATCCTTGTCCCATTGCTTATCAAAATAAGGAATTGAACAAGTGTTAGGAATGAATGTCCAGCTCCTGCTCTAGGCGGAGCTGGCAACTCTTAATGATTCTTTAATCCTTCCATTTCATCTTACTTACCTTGCTAATGGTCAGGATCTCTCTTTTTGTTTTATTTCTTAAGCACTCAACTATGGCAGCCGAACTATAATCCTCACAAGCAGACATGTTGGCAATGTGCTGCAAAGAGAAAACCAGAAAGAATTAGTATTCTTATAACTGAATATTTTATCTACTCAAAAGTAGAAGAATCTCAACCAATTCAGTAGAAAAACTACCAAAAAAACCAACAAAGAATGGATGGGTGATGATACAGTCATAGCAAAATGGAGACCAAATGGGGATCTGTCTAAATACTTAAAGGGATGAGTCCACTAATTACAAGCTTCCTGTGTACAGGGCTCAGTGCCAGGCAGTTTGGATGGGAATGGGCAGGGACATGTTACAAAGACACAGTCCCTGCCTCCAAAGAGTTTAACCATTTATTCAGGGTGAAAATACATTGCTTATAAAGGAGATACAAGGGAGTCTGGTATGTTGAAAGAACCCTAATATCGCCTCAGAGACCTCAGTTCTGGTCCTAGCTCAGTCATCAACTCATTATGTATCCTTGGACAAGTGGCAGGTGGAAGGGACCTCACAGATGATTTCATCTAACTTGCATGTGGGTGCTCTTAAGGAACTCTTCTTACTTCTGTACTGGGATTATTAGAACATAGAATTTGGAACTAGAAAGACTTTAAAAACCACTTAATCTAACCCATTTTTACAGAAGAAGAAACTGAGGCTCCAAGAATGGAAATTAAGTTTCTTAAAATTACAAGCATAGTTGGAAGAAGAGCAAGGAATTGAATCCTCCTTCTCTGTGTCTCAGTTTCTTCCTCTGTAAAAGAGGGTGATTGGACTAAATTATCTCTATGTTAACTTTCAGCTTAAACATTCAATGGTCCCAATGAACCCTTTTCTAGCACAGGAGAGCCCAAAAGTCAGTGGGACTGGGCCATGGGGTTGGGAGGTCAATAAACTTAAGAAAGGATAAGAGGGCTTATAAAGATCAAAAACAAGGAACTTACTCTTATAATGGATTCTGAGTTGGAAGAAATAAAGCCTGGGAGGATGGCCACACCGCTCTGCATGATTGCCCTGTGGAACAACCCTTTGGACATGGGAGACAGAACCTGGGGGAGCAAAGCACAGCAGAGTGGAGGAGCAAGCAGTTGTAGGAGGTCCAGACACTCCTGACTTAGCAGAGACAGAGGAGACTGAGTCTGTTAGCTAGGACTGTTATTTACCCTGCCCCACCCCCAAGCTAACCATCTAGGACAGTTGCCAACAGCAGGCTCTCTGTGGGACCCTGGCCTTTGGGTCGTTTGGCCCAGCCAGGCCTAAATACTAATTTAACATAAAGGCAGCCTAGTTAGGGTTGGATGCTGTCCAGGTCTCTCTGTGATTGAAGTCCAAGGTATGATGAAATGCCTGTGCTTGTTCACTGCATCTCCACATCCCTGTACTTGGCCCTAACGACTTCCCTGAGCTTTTGTGATTATAAAATGAGACAACAGGTGTAAAATGCTTTGTAAACCCTAGCCTGCTATATCAGAATCATAGATTTACAACTAAGTTCATACTTCTCCTTTTACACATTAGAGAATTTTTAAAAAATCTAGTAAAGTACTGACTATATTTCAAGCATTGAGCTTAGCATTGGAGGTAGAGAAACAAAATCAAGACACCTGCCTTTGAGGATTTTACAGTCTAGTAAAAAAAAAAAAAACCCAAGGTTAGGGAAGGGAAGGGATTTGTTCAAGATCACAGAGCTAGTAAGTGGCAGGACCAGGATTTGAACCCAGGTCCTCTCCAATCCTCTATCCTGCTACCTCCTGTGAGCTATTATTATCCTTATCATAGTTATCCCTTCATTGATGTCTTTACCAGATGTCACATCATAGCCTGGTACCTGTGTCAGGACAGCATACATAGATTATGTCAAACTGTCAAATGCACTGCTGGAGGATGACAACCTGAGTGTGCCAGAACCAGATTAAAATATAATCGGGAGGAACAGAATGGAGGTGCAATGGGTAGAGCACTGGACCTGGAGAAAGGAGGATCTGAGTTCAAATTCGATCTGAGACATATTACCTGTGGGCTAATGCACTTAGTACACTAAGTATGTAAGTCACTTAACCCTAATTGCCTCCCCCCCAAAAAATATAATTAGGAAATATTTTACAAAATAAAAATATAATTAAACAGAGAGAACATTGCAATTAAAAACTATCAATATGGAGGCCACAAGGATCATTACGTAAGGATTAGAGACACCTCTCCCCTCCAATCTCAATTTGAGTTTGACACATGCATATTGGATAGAATGTTGGATTGGGAGTGAGAAGAACCTTGAGATTGAATTTTGCTCCTGACACTTGCTAGCTGAGAGACTCTGAAAAAGCCCAATAATCTTAGCCTTAGTGCTTTTATTCATAAAATGATATATTATGCTGTTATGAAGGTGAAATGAAATCTTGTATGTGAAGGACTTTGCAGACCTTCAGGTGCTATCTACACAAATACTATTTATCATTGTTAAGTCAGTGTCATTAACAATCTGGAAAAGCTTTGATTATAGGCTTCCTAATGAATCTTAAGTCTATGATCTAAACTTAGCCTGGCTAAGTTGGGTGCAGAGTGATGATTTTTTTCAGCTATGACAAAGCTTGGATTAGAGCTAGTAGAAAGGTATTCTTAATAGCAAAACTAGGAATCCCTGATGCATCAGTTCATGGTTATTATTATCATTATGACTCATTCCTTTTCTTTTACCTTTTCTCCTTTGTTGTCAGTAAATTAAAAAAAACCCACATTCTTGGATGAAATATGTGTAAAAAGTGTTTGGGACCACCCTGAGGACAAAATAATTAGTCTAAATAAGAAGGCTCTTTTCAGATTGAGGTCATTTATCACCTACATGTGAGGAAACACTCATTCCCCCAGCAGACTCGCCAAAGATGGTCACACAGTCAGGATCTCCTCCAAAATGGGCAATGTTCTCCTGGACCCACCTCAGGGCAGCCACCTGGTCCAGGTAACCCCAGTTGCCAGTTGCATGCTCATCCCCAGTGCTGAAAGATATTTTAGACAAGGATTGAGAATTCTGAAGAAGAGCATCTAGTTCATTCACTTTGTAAATGAGGAATCTGAGGCTCATAGAGTGACTTGATAGATGTCACATACATCATAAGCAACATAGTCATATTTTGAACTCAGATTCTCTACTTCTCTATTATGGTAAGCTTAGCTTGTTGGTATGGCAAAAGATGACATGAACATTAGGACCTCATCGAGACAAATGACTTAGATTTCACTTGGGGGCAAATCTCACCTGAGGAACCCAAGGATACCCAGCCTGTACTGGATAGTGACCACTATCACGTTCTGGAAGGCCGACAATATCGAACCATCATACATAGAAGCAGAGCCAAAAAGGAGACCACCACCATGGATCCACACCATCACCTGCAGGAAAAAGACAAGATTTTATTTATAGGAATAAATCCCACTAAGCATGGCTCTGTAGCTTCCTTGTTCAATAGGAAAACAATGTATCCTGTTCCCTTGAATCCTATAGTAAAGTAGCACTAAATGTGAGTAAATTTATTTCTTATCAAGTTACTATATATCAAAAGTAGAAATGATATGCATCAGATCTACTCTCACAAAAAGAGCCTATTTGGCCAGACTTAGAGGCAGTTCAGGGTTCCCTTGGAATCTTCCTGGTACAATAAGCTCCCTGAAGTTCTCCTGTTGCCAAAGATACATAGCAAAATGTGATCTTTTAAAGGATCCTTGTTCCTTTGGGAACAGGCAAAAGGAGCCCGATCCCCTGCATAGATTCTAAAAGACACAGAAACAGTAAGACAATAGAGAATGCATTATAAATAGTAAGTGACTATTTTGCTATATACAACATTAACTGTTCTCAAAGCCAAGCTAAGGAATCAGACCAGATCACTAACATAGATCATGCCTTTTGCTGATTCTCATAGACTATCCACTTTACTAGAAAAAGAAGAATCAACTGATGAAAACCTATTTCATGAGCCAAGACTGCTTACTCTGTTCTGCATATTTGCTGGCCCCTTTTAAAATCGGTCCTTGCATATGGAATATCATTTTGTCTAGACCAGATCACTAGCACAGGCTATGTCTTTTGCTGATTCTCATAGGCTACTCACTTTACTAGAAGAAAAAGGATCAATGGATGAAATCTCATTTCATTAACCAAGACTATGCTTGCTCTGTTCAGCATATGTGCCAGCCCTTTTTACCATCTATCCTTGCATATGGAATATCATTTTCTCCAAGAACATATGGTAATGTTATCTTGTCAAAGACCTAGGATGGATTTGGAATTGGGAAGAACTAGATTCATGTCCTGTCTGTGACATATATGTGATAGCAACTGACACATTAGGCTGAGACAGCTTCTTCACATGGATACCAAGGATCCTGCTTCTGAAAGAATTATGATGCTTTTTAACAGTGTCCTGGAAAGATCATGGAGCATGGGGAGATAATCTCTATCTTGTTCCAGCTGGCTAACTTTGTGGTTAGCACCCTAACCGCTCCAGATGGGGAAACCATGGAAGCAGAGGCAGTCTACAAGTGCACTAATGCCCATCACATTCCAGCTCTGATACCATATATAAATTATTTAGCATCTCAGTACATTAGGAAATCTCTGACTCCAAGTTACAGAAGAGATACTTATTTTCATCAGTAGAAGTTTCCCCTTAGTGAAACTCCCTACGGCAGTGAAATGACAGGTCTAGAGAGGATCAAGAAAATTTTTAAAGGCTATACCTTAGCAATTCTTTGTGTTAGGAATAATACCCTTTTGGGGAAAAATGGATCCCATTCCAGATCACAAAACTAGTTTCCTGAAGTTGTAAAGAGGCAGATTTCAGCCTCATAGAAGCAAACATTTGGTAACTTTGTGAGTTGTTGCTCAAAAGAAGAATAGATTTCCTTAAAAAGCAGTGAGCTCCTTGACCCAGAGAACTTCAGAGAAGGCTAGATGACTTCTTAGAGAGATTTTGAAGTTGGCTATTCCCATGCTGCTGGGATAAATCCCTAAAGTCTCACCCAGTTCTAATGCCTTAGGGTTCTCATCCCATGCTGTGGAAGTTACAGAGATCCCACTTACTGGTAATTTGGCCCCTTCTTTTGCATGATCAGGTACATAGATATTGAGGTACAAACAGTCTTCAGAAGTAGCAGTAATAGGGAAGTCTACTTTCAGGAACATCATCAGTTTTTCTAGAACAACGATATCCTGCAAACACCTGGGGGAAAAAAAGGGGAAAGAATGAATCTGAAGTGAATCACAGAAGGAATCCTGTTCATTTGAGGGTATAACGATGTCAGGTTTCAAATGGACTCCAGCTCCATTTCTACTCTTGTCCCATCATCCACTCTTACTTTGGGCCAGTTAATTAATATTAATGACAACATTAATAACAGAAATAGTAATGATGATTTCCAAGCTATATGGAACAAAACATTTCCAAAATAAAGCAAGTTAATGGAGAACAAAATCATATTGAAACAATAAAATGGTGGGTGCACCATCCCTGTTGTCCTGCATATTACTGGAATCATACCAAGGATAGTTTCAGTGTTAGTTTGATGCTGAAGCCTACAGAAGAGGTCATATCTTAATCATTGTATTCAACTCTAAAAAGTTATTTTATTCATCTGTGCAAGAGAATATAAAATATTAAATGTAAAAAATAATATTTTGGATAACAATTTTTTCCCTATTTCTATCTGAGCTCCATAGAAAAAATCTAGAAGCTTTGATACAGTGGCTAAGAGTCCAGCTCCTAGACTAGAAAGATCTGAGTTTAATTCAGTTTTAGGCACTAAGTAGCTGTGTGACCCTGGGTATGTCATTTACCCTATCTCAACCTCAATCTTTTCATCTGAAAAATAAAGATAAAAATTACAACTATGTTATAGGATTTTGTGAAGATCAAATGAGATAATTAGAGAGAATATGTTTCCATAACTTCCAAAGCACTGTATTGATGCTAGCCATTATTATCTATTATTGTTAAAGAGAAAAAGAATGATGAATAATGTGACTAAACTTTGTTCTGAATAAGCTCTTATGATAATTTGCTAAATGTTCTCTTTCAAGGCAGCTGGTTAGCACAATGAACAGAGCCCCGATCCTGGAATTAGGAAAGTAGAATCAGTCCTTATAGTTCCCAGGTAGGATTCTTTCTGTCACCCTTTCTGGTCCCTCTTGTTATTCTGTTTCTATTCTCTTATTGTAGTGATTCACAAATGTTTTGTTGTCAGGACTCCTTTATACTATTAAAAATTATTGAAGCTTTTCTCCCAAAAGTATTTCTTTATAAGGGTTATAGCTATTGATATTTACTATATTATAAATAAAAATATCTTAATATTATTATTAAAATATTTTTGTGTTTGTGGACCATGTAAAAGGGTGTCAGACCATACTCTGAGAACTGCTAGAACCTATTGTTAAGTTAAAGGTGCAGAATAAGGTTCAGCATATGTGTTTGCCACCCATTGTGATGTACAAAGAAAGCAACCCTTTCTTCCTCCTAAAATAGTTCTCTGGGACAAAGCAGAAGTAAGTAACTAAGCAGCTCAGTGAATAGACAATTGAATTTGGAGTCAGTAATACTGAATTCAAACCCAGTCTCAGACACTTACTACCTATGTAAACCTGGGCAAGTTATTTAACCTCTATCTGTCTCAGTTTCCTTATAGGAATGTTTATATTGGAAATGGAAATAATTACACCTACCTTCCAAGGTCTGAGGGAGGATCAACTGAAATATTATTTATAAAGCCCTCTGAAAACTTTAAAGCATTATACAATGCTAATTGTTGTTATTAGTAAAGGTCAGAATATAGTGGTACCTCAATTCTCATCATTAATTGGTTCCAGAAGGCACAATGGATGGTGAAGGCCATCAGTAATAATAAACTTTTCCTATAGGGGGTACATCTCCAGTCTGCAGCCTAACCATCTCTCCCCACCCAATTCCTCAAAGGGGCAAGTGGAGTTTCCAGCTGTAAAGAAACAAGACAGTCCAGCCTAGCCGGGCTCCCTACTTGATCCAACTTATTTTCTGGAGGAACTGTTATCTTTATACTCGCTCTCTCTCTCACACACACACACACATACACACACACACACACAATCATTTAAGATTTCTTGTGGGGAGGAAAGGGCACAAAATGGACATGGAGGCAGAAGCTATGGACCCATACTCTCTGCCACCCAAGGTTCTGGCCTCTACCCAGGACACAGGGCTGCCAGGAATCCTGGTTCCTCCACTGCCCATCTCCACCTGCACCTCCACCATGACTGCTGCTGCCACTTCTATCTGGGTTCATGGCACTGATGCTCATGCCACTCTTGATACTGCACCTGCTCCTGCCTCTTTTCCTTCTGCTGATCATGCCAGCTGCTTAATGCCCCTTCCAGTACTATTCTTTTGAGAGCCGAGAGACTATATTGCTGCCATATTATCATGCAGGTGTTGCCCTTCAACCTGCCTACCAATTTACACAACTTCAGCATCATGGGCTTCAAACTGACACTCCTATAAACTATAGCCTTCATTAGGAAATAGCTGTCCATGACCAAGGGCAATAGTACTGGGAGTAGGGACTGGGCAATACTCCTGGCTGGCCTTACATCCCTTACTGCTCCAACAATATGGCAGCCAAGTGGACGAGTACACAGCAAACACGAAGAGCTGAAGATTTTTTTTTTCTCTTCAAAATGTTTCAAATACAGAATTCAACAAGTTTTAAGGCAGACAAGTACCAAGGTATCACTGTACCTGGTTTTGATCCTTGGCTCTACCACTTAATATCCTGAAATCTCAGGATATTCACCTGACCTCAATGGGACTCAGTTTGCCTCTGAAGGAGTTAAGCTAAATGATCTCTAAACTTCCTGCCAGATCACGCTATTACAGTAGAAGTTTATGAGAATTGTTAGTACAAACAATTATATGAGGACAGGACATTAAAGTGAAAATTCCAAATGAATTAATGTGTGGAAGGCATTTTGAAAATCTTGAAGCACTATAGAAATGTTAGGAGTTGTGTTTTTATTTTTGTTTTTGTTTTTGTTTTTAATACAATAGACATAATAGAAGCTTTGGTTTAAGCCAACGTTGAATAAGTTACTCATCTCTCTTGGCCTTAGTTTCCTCACCTATTAAAAAATAGTCTGGCATTCAGGATGTGTTAAAATTTAAAAGGCATTAAAATTTTTGGGATACTCCACAGAAACTAAACCGATGCCCATCAATCCTTGAGTTGCCAGGCTAATTGTGTTATATAAATGGAATAGAATATTATTGCACTCTAAGAAATGATGAGAATTTCTCAGATAGTTACCAGCTATGTGACTGGGAAAGTCACTTAAGTGCAATTGCCTCCAAAAAAATTTAAAATAATAATAATGATAAAAAGAAATGATGAGAGACAATTTCAGAGAATATTGGGTAGTATGAGCAGATGCAGGGGGAAAATGATCAGAAGAAGAAAATAATATGTACAATAATGATGCAAACCTAAGCACCCAGAGAGGTAGCTGAACTCAGATTCAATATTGTAAATAATACTAGTTCCAAAGAACAGATGATGAAACCTACCTCCCTTCAGTAGAGGGTGGGATTAGGAGTGCAGAATGTTGTATATGGGCATTGTAGTCCATTGAATGGCCTTTTTTTCAAAGAAAGTTTCCATGGTAAGTCCAAGGAGGGAAGGGTGTATATTAAGAACTGGGTCATATTTAAAAAACAAAACAAAGCAAAGCAAAAAATCAAGGAGTTCTTAAATTTAAAAAACAAACAAACAAACAAGAAGATTGAGTTAGTTGGTCTCTATGACCTCTTCTTACTCTTATAATTTATGAGTCAATAAATCTGGGATCTGAAATTTTACTAGCTTTGTTTCTTCAGATGAAACTTTTAATCTTTCAAGGCTTTAATTTTCCTATCTATGGTAATATGTGTACTAAGTGCCTTACCATGCTATTCTGAAGCTTTAAAATCCTTTATAAGTGTAGACAAAGTAAGAAAATTTTCAAGGCTACATAGCCCTAGCCTGGGACATTTATTCATTTAAGAAACTAGTTAACAAATATCTACAGAGAACTATGTTTTAGGCACTAGGAGAGATATAGATTAGTTAAAACATGGTGGTGCCTTATGCCCATCTGGTAACAGAAAGACTGAGGAAGTTACTTACGTGGGTGGGTAAATACTTGCATCTCTTACATCATTCCATGGTTCTGGTGGTTGTGGAGGAGAAAACCTCAGGGACCCCGTAGGGGGTCTGGCAAAGGGAATTCCCAGGAAAACATTGACCCCTTTGTCAAGTGTCTTGATGTTGATGTGAGTCCCACGTATCTCTCCATATTCTGTGGTCCTGATGGGGTCATCAGCCGTGTCCCCTGTGGGTAAAGGTGAAGAAAATCCGCAGGGATAGACAGAGGGTCAGGAATGAAAAAACACTGGAAATGTCCCATTCCACTATCTATTCCACTCCACCACCTTTTCCTTAAATGGGAATGCAGGCCTCTTATTCTGCCATGATTACTTTCATCTCAGAGGTAAGATGAAGAAATTAATACAGGCTAAGTCTTATAAACACTCCCCTTTCACAAGTAACCTATAGAAATGAATAATAACAGTAGTGAACAAATCAACATCTTTGAAAGACTTAATTGATCAATACCATGGCCAGCCATGATTCTAGATGACTGATGATGAAGAATATTACTTAATCCCTGACAAAAAGGTAATGACCCAGGGTATATGTAGAAGGAGCTATGTCTTTGGATATTGCCAAATTAGGAATTGGTTCTGATTGATAGGGTATATTTATTATGAGAGCTTTTTTTTTTGTTGTTATTTTGTTATTGCTGTAGTGGGAAAGAAGGGAAGGAAAGGAGAAAAAAATCTATTTCTATTCATTGAAAAAAATGAAATTAAAAATCTCCAAAAGTGATCTGTAGAGTTAAAAGTCCTGGGGCAGCTAGATGGCACATTGGCCCTTAAATCAGGAGAAGCTGAGTTTAAATTCAGTCTAAGACACTTAACACTTACTAATTGTGTGGGACTAGGAAAATCACTTAACTTCAATTTTCTCTGAAAAAAAACCCCTAAAAACAAAAAATATCCTGACCACTTTCCCTCATCCAGAGTTATTCACTTTATAATCTGAACCCTTACAAAAGCTTTGAAGGGGAAAGACCTTAGATCTCTCTCTTCCAATCCATACCTGAGTAGGAATCCCCTCTACAATGTCCTTGGAATGTGGGAAGTGATGACCACAGATCCAGAGATAAGGAACTCACTCCAGAGAAGGGTGATTGCATTTTTAGACAGTTCTGGTACTGCCCTAGGAACTGTCCAGCTTTAGAATCTTGAGTACTAGTCAAGCTACTACTCCCCAGAAATTCCACCCCCAATTTAGCTTAAGAAGACAGAGGTGTTGAGTCAGTATCCCAAAGAGATCATAAAAAAGGAAAAAGGACCCATATGTGCAAAAATGTTTGTGGCAGCCCTTTTTGTAGTGGCAAGGAACTGGAAACTGAATGGTTGCCCTTCAGTTGGAGAATGGCTGAATGAGTTATGATATATGAATGCTATGCAATATTATTGTCATATAAGAAATGATCAGCAGGATCATTTCAGAAAGGCATGGAAAAACTTACAAGAACTGATGTTAAGTAAAGTGAGTAAAACCAAGAGAATACTATACATAGCAATAAAAAGACTATATGATGATCAATTCTGATGGACATGGTTCTTTTCAACAATGAGGTGATTTAGGCCAGTTCCAATGGTCTTGTGACAGACAGAGCCGTTTACACCCAGAGAGAGGACTGTGGGAACCGAATGTGGATCACAACATAGTATTTTCACTTTTTTTGTTTATTTGCATTTTATTTTCTTTCTCATTTTTTCCCTTTTTGATCTGATTTTTTGTGCAACATGATAATTGTGGAAATATATTTAGAAGAATTTCACATGTTTAACATAATCCATTATATGTTGGATTACTTGCTATCTAGGGGAGGGCATGGAGGGAAGGGAGGCATTAAAAATTAAAACACAAAGTTTTACAAGGTTTAATGTTGAAAACTATGCATATGTTTTGAAAATAAAAAGTTTAAAAAAAGAAGGCGAGGTGTACCATATCATTATAAAATGGTAATTACTGAAACAATTTCACATTGGCTAAGAAATAAAGTGGTAAATCAGTAGAATAGATTAGGTACAAATTATATTATAGTGAAAGAAATAGTAATTTAGTATAATGACAACCACAAAGATCCAAGTTTTTGGAACAAAAACTCATTGTTTGACAAAAACTGCTGGAAAAACTGGAAAAGAATATAGCAGAAACGAAGTCTGGACCAATATCTCACACTGTACACCAAGGTTAAAAAGAGTACATGATTTAAGCAAATTAAGAGAATATAGAATAGTTTATCTGTTAATTTTATGGATAAGAGAAGAATTTAGGACCAAAGAAGAGATTATAAAATATAAAATAAATAATTTAGATTACATAAAATCAAAAAATGTTTGCACAAATAAAACCATTGCAACAAAAATTATAAGGAAAGCAGAAAACTGAAGAGAAAATTGGGGAGAAAATTTTGCAACAAGCTTCTTTAATAAAGGCCTCATTTCTCAGATATAAAGAGAATTAAGTTAAATTTATAAAAAATACAAGTCACTACTCTATTGATAAAGAGTCAAAGGCTATGAATAAGCAGTTTTCAGATGAAGAAATCAAAACTATCTGTAATCATATGAAAAAATGCTCTAAATCACTTTTGATGTTGTTTGTTCTTTGTTCTCAAAGAGGACCATGACATCAGTATTGATAAGAGAAATACAAATTAAAACAATCCTGGAGCACAAAGCAGGATGATTTCTGAAAAACCTGGAAATATTTCCATGAACTGATGCATACTGAAGTGAATAGAACCAAGAAAACATTGTACATAGTAATAGCTATATTGTACAATGTGAATGATTTAGCTATTTTCAGCAATATACTGATACAAGACAATCCAAAAGGACTAATAATGAAGTATACTATCTGCCTCTAGAAAAAGAATTAATATTGATTGAATGAATATTGAAAAATTTTATTTTTCATTTTCTCTAATTTTTTCCTTTATTTGACTTTTTTATACAAAATGACTAATATGGAAATGTTTTAAATAATTACATATATATGTGTATATGTGTATATGTGTGTGTATATATATATATATATATGTATATATATATATGTATATATATATATATATATATATATTCTAAATGATCCCTCTCAGGTTGAGGAGAGGCGAGGGAAGGAAGAAAGGATAGAATTTGGAACTCAAAATTTTAAATAAAAATGTCTTAAAAATTGAAAATAAATAAAAAGAAAGAAAGCACAGAGCTAAAGTCATTGCCAGAGCCCAGCAAAATTATTCCATTGGAGAAATATCTATTTAGCAGATGCTTAAGGCAAGGCCTTCAGCTCTGAGCTGGGAACAAAAAAGGGAAAAAATAATACAGGCTTCAATTTGGAAATTTGCATTATGAGTGGAAGATGTATGTTCTCACCTTCCTCTCTCTTCCCCCTTATAGTCCACCCCCTCAAAAAAATCTAACTGAGAATACAAGGGAGAATCAAAATAATTGGAGAGAAAACATCTAGGAAAAGTAATAGAAAAATTTGATAAGGCTCTATTGTTTGATAGTTGGGGAGCTAATTATGAGTACAGAATTTAGGATTTACTATCAGACATAGTTGATGTATTAATTATCTTGACTAAACTGATTTTTCTTTTTTTAAAAAAATATTTTGTTAGAAGGAATGGATTTAAAAAGAGGAGAAATATATTTATGGATGAAGATTATATAAAAACAAAATGTATCAAAATAAAGTTTTGGGGAAAAATCTGAAGATGACTAGGAAAACTTCTGAAGGAAACAGCACTTAAACTGGATATTTAAACAAGAGAATCAAACAGAATTGTCCTCCAAATAAGGGATAGTCTACCTCTTAGATCTGTGGAGAAGGAAGGAATTTATGGTCAAAGAAGAAATAGAGAACATTATGAAACGCAAAATGAATAATCTTGATTATATTCAATTAAAAAGATTTTGTACAAGCAAAACCAATGCAGCAAAGAGAAAGCAAAAAATTGTGGGGGAAAATTTTTATATCCAGTGTTTCTAATAAATGCCTCATTTATAAAATATATTATTGACTCAAATTTATAAGAATAAAATCCATTCCCCAATTGATGAATGATCAAAGGATATGAATAGACAATTTTCAGATGAAAAAATTAAAGCCATTTCTAGTCCTGTGAAAAAATGCTCTAGATCACTATTGATTAGAAAAATATAAATTAAGAAAACTTTGAGATACCACTTCATAACTCTTAGATTGGCTAAGATCACAGGAAAAGATAATGATAAATGTTGAAGGGCATATGGGAAAACTGGGATACTAATACATTTTTGGTGGAATTGTGGAGAATAATTTGGAACTATACCCAAAAGGCTATAAAACTGTGCATGGCCTTTGATCCAGCAATGTCTCTTCTGGATCTATTTCCCAAAGAGATGATTAAAAAAGAAAAAGGATTCACATCCAAAACAGCCCTTTTTGTAGTGGCAAAGAACTGGAAACTGAAGGGGGGAATGGTTGAATAACTTATAGTTTATGAATGTAATGGAATATTATTGTTCTATAAAAAATGATAAGTAGGGTGATTTCAGAAAGGCCTGGAGAGACTTGTATGGAGAAAATTGCATGAAAGGAAGCAATACAACCAAGAGAACATTGTACACAGCAATTACATGATGATCAACTGTGATAGACTTGGCTCTTTTTAACAATGAGGTGATTCAGGCCAATTCCAATGATCCTGTGATGGAGAGAGACATCTGCATACAGAGAGAAGACTATTGGGAATAAAAGGGGATCACAACATAGTATTTTCACCTTTTTCATTGTTGTTTGTTTGATTTTTTTTCTTTCTCATTTTTTTTTCTTTTGCTCTGATTTTTCTTGTGCAACATGATGAATGTGGAAATATGCCAGAAGAATTGCACATGTTTAACCTATCTTGGATTGCTTGCTGTCTAAGAGGGGGGGAGGGAGGAAGAAAAATTTAGAACATGAGGCCAAGAAAATAGTAAGGAGGAAGATTGAAAATGGTTCTGTGGGGGCTGGAGTATATAAAAGGTTTGAGTAGGAGCCATGGTTGGATAGGCAAAGGACTGATTCAGGAAAGGGAGGATAAGGGTTTGAATCTTAGCCCTCCCACAGAACACCTACAGGAATTTTTGCAAATCATTTCCTCACCTTGGGCCTAGTTCCCTCTTCTCAAAAATGAAGTGACTGACCTCAATGACCCTTAAGGTCTCTTAAAGTCCTAAATCTTTTGATCCAGAAGCAGTTTGCTGCCCTATGTTCCATGGTCCATAGTCACACTCTCTCTCTGACCCAGGAACCAAAGGGTCCTTAACCTTTCTCTGTATTATGGAGTTCTGTGACTGAAGCCTGGGGATCTTTTCTCAGAATCATATTTTCAAATGCACAAGCTTGCCAAGGAAAACATTGTAATGTAGTTGTTATTAAAATATATTTTAAAATACAAGTTGGTAGGCCCAGATTGAGGAGCTAGGAAAAAGAATTGATGATATAGATCTATAAGGGCTTACAGCTCTGCCTGGCACCTTGAAAAACTTATCAATCATCTCTACTAAGATTATTTTAAAAATAAAAAGTACACAGGTGTACTGAAACATAGGTCATTCGTGAACTTTTGAGTTTTCTCCTCTATGAGAACAGATTTTTTGAGGTTGAAAATAAAAAATCAAGTCATCAAGACACTGTGCAGAGTTCTGACTTGGAATTAGGAAGATCTAAGGTCATTTTTCTACTTACTCATTATGTGACCTTGATCAAGTCACTTACTTTCCTTGAACCTCAGTTTACTGATCTGTAAAATGGGAGGGTTAGACTGAGGGTCTTTCAAGCTCTAAATCCATAATCCTATGATCTATATTTCCTCACACATGGGTATCATTTCTGTGGTTTCCAAAAATTCCTCACTTTAAAAATTACTTTTATTTTGTCATACCATCTCTGCTATCATTGTTTATAACCCTTCCTTTTTTCAATTATTGTCTTTGAAAGGCTGTCTATAGACTAAATATCTTCTTTTTATGACTCTTTTCTAAACCTGTAATCTGGCACTCATCTTTCAGCTGAAACTGCCCTCTCCAAATTTACCAAGGACCTCTTAAGGACCAAAGGGAATGATCTCTTTTCATTCTCTTTACCCTCTCAGCATCTGACCCAGCTAACCAACTGTCCTTTCTGGATTTTTATTAATCACTCTTTATTGAGTTTCCTCCTATCTGATTCTCCTGCCTCCTTCATCCATTCATTATACATGTCATAGCAATTCAGCTCTGTCCTGGATTCAGTTCTCTCTCACTTATTGATCTTCTCAGTTTCAATGGGTTCAAATATCAACTCTAGGCTATTGTCTATCAGTTCTATATGCCCAGCCACAATTTCTGTCCTGAACTTCATTCTTATAACACAAACTACCTATGAGACATTTTGAAGTAGTTGTCCTGAAGTAATATTAAACCAAACATATTCAAAGCAAAGTTCATTATTTCTCTATCCAAACTCACTCATCTTCCAAACTTTCTTATTACTGTGGAGGACATCACAAGTTAACAAGTTTTTAAAAGTCCTCAATTCCTCACTTCAACTCATTCCACAAATCCACTCAGTTGACATTGTCATTTCTACCTCTCCAACATCCCCTTTTCTTCCCTCACACAGCTATCAGCCAGCTTCAGACTCTTGGTGTCTCTTAGCTGGACTTTAGCAATAGTCCCATATTCTTTTGTACACCAATACACCCTCCACACAATTACCAAAGTGATATTTCCATATCCATATTACACTGATCAGACTACCTACACACACTTGGTAACCTTCGGTGGTTCATATTACCTCTCTGGAGGGTCATATGGAATATATTTAAATAACTATATTCAAAGCTTTTCAAAACCTGGTCTTTTCCTTCTTTCTGTTGTCCTCACACATTCTCTCCTTCACATGCACAGTTGTCTAGCCATATTGGCGAGTTTGCTACACAGCCCACAATGATACTGTGTCACCCTTCTCATCTCTCAAAATCCCTGGCTGCCTTGAAGACTTCATTCACAAAATACATTCTATATCAAGCCATCCTTGATCTGCCCAGTCACCAGTCCCTCTCTACCCAAACTACCCTATATTCTTTTTTTGCATATTTGGCATATTCTTACACATGTCCATTCCATTAACCCGTTAAGGGCAGGACTTTTTTGCCTTTGACTCTGTATCCCCCAGTTCCTAGCACAATGCTTGGTACTTAAATTATTGTTCGGATTAGATGGTTGTTCTCCAGAGCTAATCCCACTGATGGAAGGATTTTGTGTGTAACGTATAGAAGACATAAAATCCTTAATAGCAAACCCAGATCTTTCCCAGGAAAACAAAATTAACTATAACCTCTCACCTCCAGACTTTGCAACCAGTCAGTCTGGGCAACAAAAGAAAAAATAACAACTAACTTTATACTCTCCCACCTTCCCCCAGAAACCATTCCCCACTCTGGGGCAGTCAAGCAGAGATGCTCACCTTGGGCTGGAATTAGAAGGCCCAGGATCCCCCAAGTCAAGAGTATGGGCAGCAGGAAAGTCTTCCACATCTTTCTCTCTGCACAGCCTTTTGGTTATGCCTGATCAATTCCCAGGCCTGGGCTTTAATCTGAAATCAGCTGGTCAAAGGGCAACTAGAAGCTAAGGGCTTTGGAATTGATTTCCTTGTTAACAATTGCTCTCATGCTGCTTAAAAAGAGAATTTAAATTACAACCCTAAAAAAGCAGATGGGAAAATTCACCCACCCAGCAGAGATAAGCTAATAATGCTTAACAAATGGCTTTTTAAAGAACTCTCTGTTCCTGACCATCTTCTTAAAACTGCAAGCTGCTCATCTCATGCCTAGCTCCTCACTGGACATGTTGTACCAGGAAGATAATAGTAATAACAGTAGCATTTATGTACTAGCAAAGCATAGACATCATCTAATTAGCTCACAACAACCTTGTAAGGTAGGGGCTGTTACTATCCCCACTTTGCAGATAAGGAACTTAATGCTGAATTATCTCCACTTTATAGATGAGTAACTTAATGCTGAGGAATTTAAGTGACTTTTCCAAGATCCCACAGATAGTAAGTTAAGGCAGATTTAGAATTCGGGTCTTCCTGATTCCATGTCCAATACTATCCATACTCCTCATGAGCACTTCCCCTGTTCTCAGCAATCTTTAATTCATTAAAGTTCCCTCTTTCCAGAGATTCACCCAGATCCTAGTGGTTACTATCTACAAGTCTCCAGATCTTTCTAATTTCTCTAGGAGGTGCAATACCTGGCTCATTGTCTCCCTCTCCTTCCCAATTCTTGCCCTTATATTGGTGAAATTCAACACATATTAAAAAGAAAATCTTTAATTGTTCATTAGAAATAATGCAGACATTTTTCAAATTTTCATTATTCATAATAATGAAATCCAATCCAATCCAATAAAATTGGATGGGAGTGGTTTAAACATGTTTTATATGAATCCAACACTATTCCCTTTCCCCCACAAATCCAATAACTTATGAACATTTTGTTTTTCCTTTTCCATACTGTCCTATTAAAAAATACAGACTTGGTTTCAGTGTAGACATTAATGCACAGCAGCTCTTCCTCCATTCTAAGAGATACGAATAATAAAGAATTCAGCATTAACAAGGTACTAGTTTAGAATCATGTATATTAGGGCCTCAAATAAAGAAAGGCAGGGGGAAAGGAAGGAAGGAAGAAAGAAAGAAAAGAAGGAAAGGAAAAAGGAAGAAAAGAAGGAAGGAAGAAAGAAAGGAAGGAAGGAAGGAAGGAAAGAAGGAAGAAAGGGAGGGAGGGAGGAAGAAGTTGATAATGGGTTAAAGAAGACCAAAAACAATTCATATATCTGCCTTCAGTGCTACTACTGAAGGAATTCTCTAAAATGTAGATTTTGCAGTGAAATTATTTTCTACTCCCTGTCAGCCATTTTCTCCAGAGTTTGATCTAAGAAAGACAAAACAGTTAAGTTGTATTTGTGGTTTTATTTTTCTTAAGTAAGTAGACATGTATACATGGGAGTCTAGTTAGACTGAGCTCAACATGGGCCTAGGGAGCAAGGATTATAAAGAAAAAAAATCTCAGTGGTTGGGTGTGATCACTTACTTTATCAGGTCCTCTCTAGATCAGGTGATATTTTGGAACTGAACAATTGATGAGAGACAGTCTAAGTGGAAGTTCTGGGTTAAGTATACCGATACTATAAGGAACTTCTGATGCTTGAATACTGCAAGAAACTTCTGAGATGCCCAGCAAGGAATGCTCAGTTTTCTCTGATTCTCAGGTCAGTTCTACCTCTTCTGAACATTAAGGGAGCTTGAGCAAATCAAGGTGATTAGTAAAATCATTAATCATCATATTTCCATATCCCCAAATCCCAAGGATGACACTTCTCTTTATTTGAGAACTGACATATTTTTGTCATGATCTTCTGTGAAAACATCATCTATTTCATTGATTTTTTAATAAATTTACATGCTTATCATCTTCCATGTTGTTCATTATTTTCCCAATCTTTCCAAGGACTAAAGGGCCTCCTTAAGCATTTGAGCTTTAGCATTTTCTTTTGAAAATCTTGGCCATGAATGTCTAGATTCTTCTTTCTGTAAAAAAGATAAATAAGATAAATCTTCCTTTTATAATTGAAGTCTTTTGGATCAAAATACTGAAAAGATCAATTTCATTGACAGGTTTAAAAAACTGCTTTCCTCAAGACAAGTAGAGTAGATTTTTAAAGATTTGCATTAATATCTTTTTCAGTATTATATCTGTGATCAACATAAAGTTCATCAGAGACAGGCTCTTCAATTACATCACTTTGCAGAAATGGCATGTATTGTGAATGGGGGAATGGAGGTGAAGTGGGTTAATAAGTGGGTTAATTAATAAAGGACATTAATATCCTTTAATAGAAGGATAGACCTTCTCTAGCTGCCATGAAATTCAGGCTTTTGGTCTATGTTGACCAGGCCTCTTCTTTCTTGCTCCTTGGTTGGCAATAGGGAATTGGGTCTGGGTCCACACTACCAATGTTCTTATTGATGTTCACTCAATCATTCAATAAATAAATATTTATTAAGATCCAGTTATTTATCAGGTGCCATGCTAAGCACTGAGGATATGAAAAAGGCAAAAGAAAATTGCTGTTCTCAGAAACCCCATAATCTAATAGAAGAGACAACATGCAAACAATTATATACATACAAGCTAAACATAAGTCAGATTGAAAAAAATGAGCAGAGGAAAGATTCTAGAGTTAAGGGGGATTGACAAAAGATTTCTACTGAAGGTGGGGTTTTTAGTTTGGATATGAAAGAAGCTAGGGAAGCCAGGAGGTCAATATGAGAGGAAGAGCATTCCAGGCATAGAGGCAACTAGCACCTAGGCCACCAAATTTATCAAACTCTTCAATTTTCATGATGTTCCTCTTCCATCTACTTTAGCCACACAGAGAAATGACTTCAATACCATGTATGTTCAGCCTCTATGGCTCAGAACTGCATCATTTCTCTTTCAAAAAATAACCTTTGAAAAGCCTTTGGTGATGAATGGCTGGTAAAGCTTTCATCCTCCTTTCCTCTTCCCCCAGCTTCCCAGAACCCAAGCTGACCCCATGAAACTTGGCAGAACCTTGGATTCTCTTTCTTCTCTAGCCTTTCTACCAATACCACTGCAACACAACTTTCAATCCTAGATCATTTGTCTAAAATTGTCCTAATTGATAGAAAGGATGATAAACCAATGGTGTAGCATTCATAAGAGATACAGAGCTCTAGGCAGTTCTGTGGAATCAGGAAGACCTAAATGAATGCAACTCTTGCCCCAGACACCCATTAGTTGTGCAATCCTGGGCAAGTCACTTAATATGACCCATATCAGTAACAAAAACAACAATAATCCACGTAATTATCTCAATATCTGCAGAAAAAAAAAAAAACTTTTGGCAAAATACATTTATTCCACGTAAAAATTATGAGAAAGTATAAGAATTAGTAGAGCTTTCCTTAATATGATAAATAATATCTATCTAAAACCATCAGTAAACATTGTCTGTAATGAGGAAGAACTAGAAGCTTTTACAATAAGATCAAGGGTGAAATAAGGATGCCTATTGTTACCACTATCATTCAACATTCTACTGGAAATGTTACTTTTAGCAATGAGATAAGAAATACAAATTAGCAGAAATAGAATAGGCAATGAAGAAACAAAACTATCACTTGTTTCAGAAGATATAATGGTATACTTTAAAGAGTCCTAAAAAAGCAACTAAAAAACTAATTGAAAGAATTAACTTTAGCAAAGTTACATGGATATAAAATAAGCTCATGTAAATCATCAGCATTTCCTATGTGACCAACAAAGTCCAGCAGGAAAAAATAGAAAGAGAAATTGTATTTAAAATAACTGCAGATAATATTAAATACTTGAGAGTCTACCTGCAAAGACAAGCCTAGGAACATAATTGTTGGGAACACAATTACAACAGTTTTCAGACAAAGACAGACTTAAGCAATTGGAGAAATATTAACTGTTCATAAGTAGATGGAGTCAATAAAATAGAAATGACAATTCTACCTAAATTAATTTACTTATTTCCAACCAAACTATCAAAAATATTGTATAGAGCTAGAAAAGTAATTTTATATATATAGAAAAAATGATAAAATTCGTCTGAAAAAACAATATGTCAAAAAATTTCAAGGGAATTAATGAAAAAAAATATGAAGGAAAGTAGCCAAGCAGTATTACATTCCAAACTGTATTACAAAGCAGTAATCATGAAAATAATATAATACTGGCTAAGAAATGGAATGATGGGTCAGTGGAGTAAGTTGTGTACACAATACACAGTAGTAAAATAACCATATTAATCTAGTGTTTGATAAACTCAAGATCCAAGATTTTGGGACAAGTACTCACTATCTGACAAAAATTTCTAGGAAAACTGAAAAATAGTATGGCAGAAACTAGGCATAGACCATCATTCACACCATATTTAGTCTAGGTGAAAATGAGTGAATGATCTTGAAATAAAAAGTGATTTCATAAGCAAATTAGGGGAGAATGGAATTGTGCCTGTCAGATTTATGAGTAAAGGAAGAATTTGTGACAGAACAAGGGATAAAAAGAATCACAGGAAGTAAGATAGATAATTCTGGTTCCATTAAAGTTTTTGCACCAACAAAACCAATTCATCCAATATTGTAAGGAAAGAAGAAAATAGGGGGAAAATTATTGCAAGTTTCTCTGATAAGGTCGTATCTCTCTACTATATTGAGAACTGAGTCAAATTTATAATAATACAACTCATTCCCCAATTGATAAATGGTCAAAGGATATGAAGAGGCAGTTTTCAGACAAAGAAATCAAAGCTATCTCTAGTCATGTGAAAAAATGCTCTAAATAATTATTGATTGTACATGTACATGTAATGTACATTAAAACAATTCTGAGCTATTACCTCATGGCTATCAGATTAGCTAATATGAAAGAAGAAGAAAGTGACAAATGTTGGAGGGGATGTGGAAAAACTGGGACACTAATGCACTATTGCTGGAGTTGTGAACTGATCCAACTACCTTAGAGAACAATTTGGAACTATACCCAAAGGGCTATAAAACTTTGCCTGTCCAATAATACTATTGCTAAGTCTATATCCCACAGAGATTAAAAAAAAGCAGGACTTTTATGAATAAAAATAATTTCTAGCAACACTTTTTGTGATGGCAAAGAATTAGAAACTGAGGAGACATCTATCATTTGGGGAATGGCCGATCAAATTGTGGTATATGATTATGATAGAATAGTAATATGATATTGAGCAGAATGGATTCAGAAATTCCTAGGAAGACATATATAAATTTATATATATGAACATATATAAGTATATAAATTTACCTCCCTCTCTGCTTTGCCCCAATCTCTCTCTGCAAGTAAGCATGTATATATTTACATATATACATGCATACACATACATACATAGATATCTATAAACACATATGTGCAAATATTCAATCATATATATCTATGTAAGGTTACTAGCTTGTTTGTCATGTTTACTTGTAGGGGCAAAGCAGAGAGGGAGGTAAGGGGAAAAAAAGAATAAAGTAATAAGTGCACAGCAAAAAACAAAAGGAAACATAAAAGTAAGCAAAGAAAAGATGAACATCTCCAGACACAATGTGTAATATTCATTATGTAGGTTTTCTTGAAATGGAAATTTATTATCTCATATTTTTAATTCTCTCATGTTCTGTTGTATATGTGGCAATGTCCTTATTTTTTAAATTTGTTTTTGTTTTTCTATTTTGTATTTAAGTTTTAAAGAAAAATTTAAAAAATAATAATAAAAATAAATTTAAAAGAAAATCAAATAGATTTGGAAAAAAATCTGACCTGTTTTTGTTGTCTACTCATTTCAGTCAAGTCAACTCTTTATGATCCCATTTGTATTACCTAATAATTACTTTTTGACTGGATTAGAAACCAGATAATTTTTCATTGGGTGAAATCAGTATCTCTCTTTTGATTGAACTATGTAGAAGAGTTCATTCCATTTTTGTATTTTCTGGCATATTCCAATCTGTATGATTTCTCTGATTTCTGTTCACTTTCTGTTTGGATAAATATGGTGACTCATGACTTATTATTTGTGATGATATTGCTGGGGAACTTTTGTAGGTCAAGTCTACAGGTGTAAGCTCAGACTACTCTTCCCCAAGTAAAAAAAAAAAAATAATGGCCATGAAATTAGGCTGAATCTAAAAAAAAAAAAAAAGTTATGTTCCTAGAACAACATTTAGCAGCACAGATAAAATTCTGATCTCGTAGCCTTCTCAGTTAGAGAACTAAGTGGCCAGCCAGCAGTGCCTTCCTTTGCAGGCAAAAACTTGAGCAATAGAAAAGATCCCAGAGATATGTATCAGTTGCCTCTAGTGAGATACAGTTGGACCACATAAGAACAATTTAAACTCAGTGGAGACCAGCAACAGCACAAACAAATCTAAAACAATTACTCCTTTAGAATTGCACCCTGGGGTTTTGCAGCCACTCATTACTGATAGTCTGCCTGCTTAAGATTGTTCAAGCTGAAAGCTATTTAAACATTGCCAGTAAGAAAATAATTCACTTCCCTTGAGACAAAATATTAATGCTTCAAAACCACAATTAAAGTTGATTTCCAAAGCTTTTCTTTTAAAGCTTTCTGAAATAAGCTACAAGAGATTATTATCTTATTTTAGCCGACAGGTTCCCACATATAAGGTGTGAATAGTTAATATACTTTATGTATATCTAAGTGAAGAGCCACGATACTGGGGTCACCAGTGAGTAAGGACCTCTAGAGATCTGTGTTTGGTCCTGTGCTGTTTAACATATTTTGGTGACTTAGGAAAAAAAATAAAGTAATATATTCATCAAATCTGCAGACAATACAAGCTGGGAAGGGTGGCTAACATTGAGGATAATGATTCAGAATTAAAGAAAATTTCAAAAGATTAAAGTAAATGGCTGAATCTAATTAGATGAAATTCAATAGGGATAAAGCTAAGATATAAGACTTAAGTATGAAAAAATCAACTTTATTCAAGTATAAGATAGGGAAATATAAAATGGTTAGGAAGATCTTGGAAAGATCTGGGGGATTATAGTGGAAAGCTCTTAGCAGATTGCAACCTTAATATTACAATCAAGTAGATGACCGTGGCTAAGCACCAGGCCTGGAATCAGAAAAATCTGAGTTTTTAAAATCCCACTTCAGATACTTACAAGCTGTGACTATGGGCAAGTCACTTAAACCTGTTTGCTTCAGTTTGTTCATCTGAAAAATAAACTGGAAAAAGAAATGGCAAACCACTATCTTTGCCAAGAAAATCTTACATGGGGTCACAAAGAGCTGGACATCTTGAACAACAACAAAAACCCTAATAATGAATCATGTGATTCAACAGTTATTCTGTAAACAGTCTCTGAACTAGTTTTGGAGTGACAGAACCAACGAATATTGGGAGTGTAACATATTACCAGCAGAAGATAATTTCAAAGATCTACAGAAAAGGTCTGTTTCAATTGGGCACAGAGCAAGCACAGATGAGGAGTGAGGGCAGTGTGGACTCCATGCGGGAGAAACTACTGGGAGGAATCTACAGCAGTGATTTCTACACTATCCTGGTTGCAAGCTACTATATCAGTAGACTAGTTATAAGAAATCCATCAAAGACAAATAGTGAACCCCCAAATGCCACAATTTCATGGGATCTAGACATACCCACACAGCACCAGAAGTCAGTCAGCACTGACCCAGCATAGCTACTGCTGGTTGTAGAGAAAGCTTGGACAATCTTCTCCTTACCCTAAAAGTAGGCCTTAACTTAAAAAAAAAAAAAAGCAAAAAAGCAAAAAGAACTCTGACCATTTACGGTGGCAGAGAAGAACAGATTTCAAACATTGAGATCACTAAAAGCAGATCATTTCCAGATAAAACCCCAAAGAACAATATAAATTGGTCCCCATTTCACAAAGCTCTCTTGAAAGAAATTAAAAAGGATTTTAAAAGAGAGCTAGAAAAAAAATGAGGAAAGGAAATAAGAACCCGGCAAAGTGGTTTAGAAAAGGAAAAAAAAGCCTTACAAAATAGATTTAGTAAAATGGAAAAAGCATATAACTTCTTACAAAATAGATATGACAGAATGGAAAAAGAAAACAACTCTAAAAACAGAATTTGTGAAATGGAAAAAAATTCATAGAGCAAAACAACTTATTTAAAAATTCAATTGGCCAAATAAAAAAAAAGATAGCTGAAGAAAAGAATTCACTATCAGAACTTAACAAATGCAAATGAATGAATCAATGATACATCAAGAATCAATCAAGCAAAACCAAAAATGAAAAAATAAAAGATGTAAAATACCTACTTGAAAAAATAGATCTAGGAGAGACAAACTAAGGATTATGGGACTTCCTGAAAACCATGATGAAAAAAAAAGAATCTAGGCATCATCTTTCAGGAAATCATCAAAGACAAATCCCCTGAAAGAAAAAATTCAAATACCGAGGAATCACAATAAGAATTAAGGAGGACCTAGCAACTTCCACCTTAAAGGATTGAAGGCCCTGTAATCTGATATTCCAAAAGGCAAAGAAACTTGGAACACAGCCAAGAATAAACTACCCAGCTAAACTATCATTTTCTTTCAGGCAAGAAGATGGACAGTCAATGATCCTAGTGAATTTCATTTATTTCTGATGAAAAGACCAGAGCTGAACAAAAAATTTGACCTCGAAATATAGAACTCAAGAGAAGCATAAAAAGGTTTAAAAAAAAGAACTCTTGAGAACTATATCTCTGTTATGGGTATACATAGAGAGCATAGGTGTAATTTTATTTTATTGTTATGATATAAAAAAGAAACTAGAGGTAAAAAGAGGATTGTAGTGGGAAAAGGGGAAAATGGAGGCAAAATGAGGGAAATCATATCTCATGGAGAGGCAAACAGGACCTATCATAATTAAGGAGAAAAGGAAGAGGGATGAACATTTTGTGAATCTTACTCTCATTAGATTTGTCTCAGAGAGAGAATATCAGAGATATTTGGTTTTACAGAGAAACTTGTCTCACTTTAAAAGGAAATGGGAGGGGAAAGGGTGTAGTATTCTTCTTTTCTCAAATATACTTGTTCTCTGGGAGCAGGTTTCTCAGGGAGTTTCTAGAGGCAGCCTTACTTTCAGTTCCAAGTAAATCTCCCCAAATGCAGGCAGCTGTTAGAAGTTCAGTCCTTTATTGTCTCCTTCAAAATAGCCTGGTTAGCTTTTTTAGAGGCCTCTCTGCTTGGTTCCAAGAGCTCTAGCAGTTTGTCCTTTGCCTCTGCCTGCTTCAGCCTCCAGCTCTCTCTGAATCTTGGTTCTTCTTGACTAAATCCTGCTTTCTCAATCTCACCAACCGACTCCTCGCTGAGGCTTTTCCTTTTATATGTTCTTTTAAAGGTATAAACTCAAAGGTTGACTCCTCCTCCGAGAGTGGGACTGTGGGAGGTATAACTTGTGAATCTCCTGGACTTGTGAACTCTAATGTGTGAGCTAATGTGTGAACTCTCAAAGGTGTAAACTTAAATACATAAGCATTGTTTCTATCAATTCCAGTAAGTTAACACTTTGTAAGGATTGTAACAAAAGGGGAAAGGAAAGGAGCAGGCTAATAGAAGGGAAAACAGAAGTAGTTAGGGAAAAGTATAAGAAAAGGAAAGAAGCTATAAAGGGAAAGGGCTGCTTGAGGCAAGTGGTGGCCAGAAACAAATATCTGGAGAGGGGAGAAAGGGGAAAGGAAAGAGAAAAGCATAATTTGTGGTAAATAAGATGGGTGGAAATACAGAATTAGTCATTTTAACTGTGAACGTGAATGGGATGAACTCTTCCATAAAATGGAAGTGGATAGCAGATTGGATTAAAAGCCAGAATCCTACAATATGTTGTTTACAAGAAACACATTTTAAACAGAATGATACAGAGTAAAGGTAAAAGGCTGAAGCAGAATCTATTATGCTTCAGGTGAAGTAAAATAAAAAGCAGGGGTAGAGATCCTAATCTCAGATGAAGCAAAAGCAAAAAATAGATGTAATTAAAAGAGATAAGAATATCTTGCTAAAGGGTACCATAGATAATGAAGTAATATCAATACTAAATATATGCGCCAAATGGTATAGCATCTAAATTCCAAAAGGAGAAATTAAGAGAACTGCAAAAAGAAATAGATAGCAAAACTATAATAGTGGCAGGGATCTCAACCTTGTTCTCTTAGAAATCAAACCACAAAATAAATAAGAAAGAAGTTAAGGAGGTAACTAGAATATTAGAAAAGTTAGATATGATAGATCTTTGGAGAATGGAGACACTTTTTTTTTGGCAGTTCATGGAATCTATATAAAACCTATATAAAACTTGACCATATCTTAGGTCATAAAGAGTTCAAAAATCAAAGACAGAAAGGCAGAAATAGTAAATAAAATATTAGCAAAGAGATTACAGAAAGTCATTTTTTTTCATGTCATAATGTGAAAAAAAAATTACCTTCAATAAAAGACCAGGGGAAAATAGACCCAAAATTAATTGGAAATTAAATAATCTAATCCTAAAGAGTGAATGGGCAAAACAGCAAATCATAGACACAATCAATAATTTCATCCAAGATAATGACAACAATGAGACAACATACCAAAATTTGTGAGATGCAGCCAGAGTGGTTGGCTCAAAGAGGAAATAATTGACATATTTATTTTACAGAGATTCTTCTTACACTTCATTAAAAAGTGGGAGAGGAAAAGGGAAAAGGAAAAAGAGTAATAAGGGAAGGGTACAAGAAAGGGGAAGGGATTCTAAGGGAGGAGGGACGGATACTGAAGAGAGAGAGAGCTGCGTAACACAAGTGGGACCAATAAGTTTAATACTAGGGAAGAAGGGAAGGAGGGCAAGAAAAAGAAAAGTATAATTTGGGGATATTAGGATGGCAGGAAATACAGAATTAGTAATTTTAACCGTAAATGTGAATGGGATGAACTCTCCCATAAAGAGGAGACAGATAGCAGACTGGATCAAAAGTCAGAACCTTACAATATGTTGTTTAGAGGAAATACATTTAAAACAGGGAGATACATACAGAGTAAAGGTAAAAGGCTGGAGCAGAATCTATTATGCTTCAGATGAAGTCAAAAAAGCAGGGGTAGCCATCCTTATCTCAGATCAAGCAAAAGCAAAAATTGATCTAATTAAAAGAGATAAAGAAGGAAACTATATCTTGCTAAAGGGTACTATAGACAATGAAGACAATATCAGTATTAAACATATATGCACCAAGTGATATAGCATCTAACTTCCTAAAGGAGAAGTTAAGAGAGTTGCTAGAAGAAATAGACAGCAAAACTATAATAGTGGGAGATCTCAATCTTGCACTCTCAGATTTAGGTAAATCAAATCACAAAACAAATAAGAAAGAAATTAAAGAGGTAAATAGAATATTAGAAAAATTAGGTATGATAGGTCTCTGGAGAAAACTGAATGGTGACAGAAAGGAGTATACTTTCTTCTCAGCATTTCATGGAACCTACACAAAAATTGACCATATATTAGGACATAAAGACCTCAAAATTAAATGCAGGAAGGCAGAAATAGTAAATGTTTCCTTTCAAATCACAATGCAATAAAATCTACATTCAACAAAAAGTTAGGTGTAAATAGACCAAAAACTAATTGGAAACTAAATAATCTCATCTTAAAGAATGATTGGGTGAAACAGCAAATTATAGACACAATTAATAATTTCACTCAAGATAATGACAATGGTGAGAAATCATACCAAAATTTATGGGATGCAGCCAAAGTGGTAATAAGGGGAAATTTTATATCCTTAGAGGCTTACTTGAATAAAATAGAGAAAGAGAAGATCAATGAATTGGGCCTGCAACTTAAAAAGTTAGAAAAAGACCAAATTAAAACCCCCCAATCAATTACTAAACTTGAAATTCTAAAATTAAAAGGAGAAATTAATAATATAGAAAGTAAAAAACTATTGAACTAATAAATAAAACTAAGAGTTGGTTTTATGAAAAAACCAATAAAATTGATAAATCTTTGGTAAATCTGATTAGAAAAAGGAAAGAGGGAAATCAAATTAGTAGTCAAACTTAAAAATGAAAAGGGAGAACTTTCCACCAATGAAGAGGAAATTAAAGAAATAATAAAGGGTTATTTTGTCCAACTTTATGCCAATAAATTTGATAACCTAAGTGAAATGGATGACTACCTCTAAAAATATAGGCTTCCCAGATTATCAGAGGAGGAAATAAATTGCTTAAATAATCCCATTTCAGAAAAAGAAATAGAAGAAGCTATTAATCAACTCCCTAAAAAAAAATCCCCAGGACCAGATGGATTTACATGTGAATTCTACCAAACATTCAAAGAACAATTAGCGCCAATGCTATATAAACTATTTGAAAAAATAGGGAATGAAGGAATCCTACCAAATTCCTTTTATGACACAGACATGGTACTGATACCTAAACCAGGTAGGTTGAAAACAGAGAAAGAAAATTATAGACCAATCTCCCTAATGAATATTGATGCTAAAATCTTAAATAAGATATTAGCAAAAAGACTCCAGAAAATCATCCCCAGGATAATACACCACGATCAAGTAGGATTTATACCAGGAATGCAGGGCTGGTTCAATATTAGGAAAACTATCAGTATAATTGGCCATATTAATAATCAAATTAATAAAAACCATATGATCATCTCAATAGATGCAGAAAAAGCATTTGATAAAATCTAACATCCATTCCTATTAAAAACTCTTGAGAGTATAGGAATAAATGGACTTTTCCTTAAACTAATCAGGAACATCTATTTAAAACCAGTAGTAAGCGTCATATGTAACGGGGACAGACTGCAACCATTCCCAATAAGATCAGGAGTGAAACAAGGTTGCCCACTATCACCATTACTATTTAATATTGTATTAGAAATGCTAGCTTTGGCAATAAGAGTTGAGAAAGAGATTAAAGGAATAAGAATAGGCAATGAGGAAACCAAATTATCACTCTTTGCTGATGATATGATGGTATACTTAGAGAACCCCAGAGACTCTACAAAAAAGTTATTAGAAACAATCCACACCTTTAGCAAAGTTGCAGGATACAAAATAAAGCCACATAAATCATCAGCATTCTTATACATCACTAACAAAACCCAACAGTTAGACTTACAAAGAGAAATTCCATTTAAAGTAACTACTGATTGCATAAAATATTTAGGAATCTATCTGCCAAGGGAAAATCAGAAACTTTATGAGCAAAACTACAAAACACTTTCCACACAAATTAAGTCTGATCTAACCAACTGGAAAAATATTAAATGCTCTTGGATTGGGCAAGCAAATTATTTATTTAGTGTTATACCAATCAGACTCCCAAAAAACTATTTTGATGACCTAGAAAAAATAACAACAAAGTTCATATGGAAAAACAAAAGGTCAAGAATTTCAAGGGAATTAATGAAAAAAAAAATCAAATGAAGGTGGCCTAGGTGTACCAGATCTAAAATTATATTATAAAGCAGCAGTTACTAAAACCATCTGGTATTGGCTCTGAAATAGACTAGTTGATCAATGGAATAGGTTAGGTTCAAAGGACAAAACAGCCAATAACTTTAATAATCTAGTGTTTGACAAACCCAAAGATCCCAGTTTTTGGGATAAGAATGCAGTATTTGACAAAAAATGCTGGGAAAATTGGAAATTAGTATGGCAGAAACTAGGCATTGACCCACACTTAACACCGTACACCAAGATAAGGTCAAAATGGGTTCATGTAAAGAATGAGATTATAAATAAATTGGAAGAGCATAGCATAGTTTACCTCTCAGACCTGTGGAAGAGGGAGGAATTTATGACCAAAGAAGAACTAGAAATCACTATTGACCACAAAATAGAAAAATGTTGATTATATCAAATTGAAAAGTTTTTATCCAAACAAAACTAATGCAGACAAGATTAGAAGGGAAACAATAAACTGGGAAAACATTTTTACAATCAAAGGTTCTGATAAAGGCCTCATTTCCAAAATATATAGAGAACTGACTCTAATTTATAAGAAATCAAGCCATTCTCCAATTGATAAATGGTCAAAGGATATGAACAGACAATTCTCAGACAAAGAAATTAAACTATTTATAGCCATATGAAAATATGCTCCAGATCATTATTAATCAGAGAAATGCAAATTAAGACAACTCTGAGATACCACTACACACCTGTCAGATTAGCTAGAATGACAGGGAAAGACAATGCAGAATGTTGGAGGAGATGTGGGAAAACAGGGACACTGATACATTGTTGGTGGAATTGTGAACACATCCAGCCATTCTGGAGAGCAATTTGGAACTATGCTCAAAAAGTTATCAAACTGTGCATACCCTTTGATCCAGCAGTGTTTCTACTGGGCTTATACCCCAAAGAGATACTAAAGAAGGGAAAGGGACCTGTAAGTGCCAAAATGTTTGTGGTAGCCCTGTTTGTAGTGGCTAGAAGCTGGAAAATGAATGGATGCCCATCAATTGGAGAATGGTTGAGTAAATTGTGGTATATGAATGTTATGGAATATTATTGTTCTGTAAGAAATGACCAGCAGGATGAATACAGAGAGGACTGGCGAGACTTACATGAACTGATGCTGAGTGAAATGAGCAGAACCAGGAGATCATTATATACCTCAACAACAATACTGTTTGAGGATATATTCTGATGGAAGTGGATTTCTTCGATAAAGAGAGCTAATTAAGTTTGAATTGATCAAGGATGAACAGAAGCAGCTACACTCAAAGAAAGAACAAGTGGGAAATGAATATAAACTGCTTGCATTTCTGTTTTTCTTCTCGGGTTATTTATACCTTCTGAATCCAATTCTCCCTGTTCAACAAGAGAACTGTTCGGTTCTACATACGTATATTGTATCTAGGTTATACTGTAACCTATTTAACGTGTAAAGGACTGCTTGCCATCTGGGGGAGGGGGTAGAGGGATGGAGGGGAAAAATCAGAACAGAAGTGAGTATAAGGGATAATGCTGTTTAAAATTACCCTGGCATGGGTTCTGTCAATAAAAAGTTTTTAAAAATAAATAAATAAATTATTTTCATTTATTTATTTATTTATTTTAAAAAACTTTTTATTAAATTTTTATTTTATTAAATAAAATAAAGAGATGCAGCCAGAGTGGTAATAAGGGGAAATTTTATATCTCTAGATGGCTTAATTGCATAACACAGAGAAAGAGAAGATCAATTAATTGGGCTTGCAACTAAAAAAAAGCTAGAAAAAAAATTAAAACCCCCCAATTAAATATCCAACTTTAAATTCTAAAAACAAAAGACAAGATTAACAAAATTGAAAGTAAAAAAAAACTATTGGATTAATACATAAATCTAAGAGTTAGTTTCATGAAAAAAATAGCAAAATAGATAGTTAATTTGATTAGAAAAAGGAAAGCGGAAAATCAAATAGTTAATCTCAAAAATGAAAAGGGAGAACTTTCCATCAATAAAGAGGAAATTAGAGCAATAATTAGAAGTTATTTTGCACAACTTTATGTTAATAAATTTGATAACCTACATGAAATGGAGGAAGACCTATAAAAATATAGATTGCCCAAATTAACAAAAGATGAAATAAATTACTTAAATAGGCCCATTTTAGAAAAAGAAATAGAACATAGAATCTACATAGAATCAACTCCCTAAGAAAAATCCTCAGGACCAGATGGATTTACATGTGAATTCTACCAAACATTTAAAGAACAATTAACTCCAAAACTATACAAAGTATTTGAAAAAATAGGGAAAGAAGGAGTCCTACCAACTTCCTTTTATGACACAGATATGGTACTGATAACTAAACCAGGTAGAATGAAATCAGAGAATGAAAATTATAGACCAATTTCCCTAATGAATATTGATGCAAAATCTTAAATAAAATATTAGCAAAGAGATTACAGAAAGTTATTGCCAGGATAATATACCATGACCAAGTAGGATTTATACCAGGAATGCAGGGCTGATTTAATATTAGAAAAACTATTTGCATGATCAACTATATCAATAGCCAAACAGACAAAAACCATATGATTATCTCTATACAGGAAAAACATTTGATAAAATTCAATACCCATTCCTATTAAAAACACTAGTGAATATAGGAATAAATGGACTTTTCCTTAAAATGATCATTAGCATCTATTTACAACCATCAGCAACCATCATATGTAATTGGAACAAATTAGAACCGTTCCCAAAAAGATCAGGGATGAAATAAGGTTGCCCAGTATCACCATTAGTAGTGGAGTGATATATAAAAATGGGGAATAAAAGGTACTTAAATAGCAGGTACTTTAATAGTAGAGATTACTATTAGTAATTAGTATTACTAATAAATATTAGTACTAAATAGCAGGGACCAAAAAGGATAAATTTGTGAAGAGATTTAAATATTAAACAGAGGGATTTATATTTAGCCCTGGATGCAATCCAATGATCCTCCAATAGATTTCCCCCATCAGTGAAAGAAAGTCCCCTTTCTATCACTTATTTTTAATCTTACCCTCTCACTCATTTCCAATTGTCTAATTCTTCCATCCTCTCTAATTATTATCCTCTATCCCTTCTCCTCTTTGGAGATAAACTCCCCTAAGTGCCTCTGATTTTACTCTTCTCTCTCTTCTTAAACCTTAAGCCTTGAAATCTGGCTTTCAACCTCAGCATTCCAACTAATTGCTCTCTCCAAAGTTATCAATGATCTCTTAGCTGCCAAATCTTTTGTCTTTTCTCATTCTTTTCAATGTCTCTGTACACTGTTGATAAGCCTCTCCTTCTTGATATTCTTTTCTATCTAAGTTTTCAGACAGTACTATCTCCTGTTTTTCTCCTCTTTATCTGACCACTCCTTAGTCTCCTTTTCTGGATCCACATTCAGAGGATACTCTAAATATAGGTGTCCCTCATGGTTCTGTCCTGGGTCCTCTTCTCTTTTCCCTCTACATTATTCACTTGGTGATCGCTGAAGCTTCAATGGATTTAATGGCTATCTCTATTTATGCTGAAGATTCTCAGATCTCTGTATCCTGCTCCAACCTTTCTGCTGATCTCCAAAGTCATGTCTCCAACTATTGTCCAGTAAATATCTTAAGCCAAACTTAACCAAAAGAGAACCTATTGTATTTCCCTCAACTTTTCCCCACTCCTACCATATCTATTACTATAGAGGGTAAACTATCTTCCCAGTACCTCAGGCTCACAACCCAGGAGTCATCCTTGACTCCTACCTCATATCTCCCTATCCAAATTGTTGTCAAGATTTGTAGATGTCAGATCTGCACTACTTCTATTACATGTCCCTCTTCTCCTTTCTGACACTTCTACCACTCCAGTACAGGCCCTCACACCTTACCTCATACCTAGATTATTATAGTAGCTTCTAGTGGATTTTCCTCCCTCAGTTCTCCCCCTATTCCAATCCCTCCTTTATTCAGCCACCTAAATGATTTCCCTAAAGTGCAGGGCTCCCCTTCTCGATAAACTCCAATAAGGCTCTAATACCTCCAGAACAAAATAAGAAATGTTCTGATTGGTATTCAAAGTCCTTTATGAGTAGTCCTGTTCTATCTTTCCAGTCTACTTATACTTTATTCCCTGATCCATATTCTTCAGCCCAGTGATACTCTAGCTGTTTCATGAATAAGTAACTTTATCTCTTGGCTCTGAGCATTTTCTCTGGCTATTCCCCATGTCTAGAATGCTTTCTCTATCATCTCTGCCTTCTATCTTCCCTGATTTCTTTTAAATTACAACTAAAATCCGTATTTTACTAGAAGTCTTTCCCAAACCCTCTAAATTCTAGTGCCTTCTCTCTATTTCCTATATCGCTTGTATTTAATTTGTTTTGTGTATATTTGCAAATTTTCTTCCTCATTAGATTGCAAGCTCTTTGAGGACAAGGACTATTTTTTCCTTTTCTTTGTATATATATGTTTGAATATTATGTTTTTCATTAAATTGTAAGCTCTTTGAGGGCAGGAACTGTCTGTCTTTTGCTTTATTTGCATCTCCAGTGTTTACCACAGTGCTTGGTATATGGTAAATACTTGATGAATCAATTGATTGATTGATGAAATAAGGATTCACTGAAGTGCACTGAGTAGGGAAGTGATATAAGCAGAATTTTGCTTTAAAAATTTTTTTTTAAAAATCACTTTGACAGATAAGTGAAGGATAAAATAGAGTGGGGAAATCCTTGAAACAGGAAAACCAATTAGAAAGTTATTCAAGTAATATAGGCAAGAGAGATGATGAGGGCCTGAACTAGGGATATGTTTGTTATGAGTGAAGAGATATTGTTAAAGGAGAAATGATAAAATCTGGCCACAGACTGGAGTGAGAGGAAGAAGTTCAAGATGATACTGAGGTTGTGAGCTTAACAACTAAAAAGATGGTTGAGCCCCTGACACCATTGTGGAAGTAAAGAAATAGGGAAGTCTGTGGATAGAAACATTATAGTTGTGTTTTGGACATATTGAGTTTGAGATACATATGAGACACACTGATAAAGATGTGAAAGAAGCAATAGAAGGTGTGGCACTGAACTCAGAATAGAGATTAGGAGAGATAATCTGGGAATCATCTTTATAGAGATGATTATTTAACCAGTGTGATAGTATACAGGGCAGCATGAAGAGGACCCAAGATAGAGCCTTCGAAGATAAGATAACCTCAATCAGTGTATGCCATAGAAATGAAAAATCAGCAAAGAAGCCTGAGGTTAATAAGACAAATAGGAAGACAAAGAGATAGCAGTGTAAATAAGCAATCTATAAATTAGTATTTTTAGAAAAACAAGTTCTATTTTTGGCTTCATTGACAGACATGGTTTCCTATAGGGATAAAGAGAAGATGGTGCTCCACAGTATACTGTTGTCAGATCTTGCCTGGAAGACTGTTTTTGGATCTGAGCACTACAGTGTAAGGACACTAGAGTGTCCAGAGGAGGGCAGTAACAATGATAAAAGACTCAGCCATAATAGGATTGACTGAAGAAATGGGGGAAGTTTAGCCTGCAGAAAATTCAAGGGGAACATTCATAATTTTCTTCCAGTATTTGCAGAACTTTCATGTGACAGAAGGACAGGTTTCTTCTGTTTAGCTCTAAAGAAAAGAAAGTAGAAATCATGCCAAGAAATTTCAAACAAGACAAATTTAGACTTAAGGTAGGAAACCAAGGTAGGACCACCCAAAAGTTAATGAGACTGCCTGGAGAAGTGGTCATTCTTTGTCCTTAGAGAGCTTCATGACCACTTATCCAGTATGTTGTAATAGGGCTTCTTTTCATGAGTGAATTGAACTAAGTGACCATGGATGTCCCTTCAAATTGTCTGATTCCATTTATTTTCTTGATTCTTCTTCAACATATGAATATCTTTCTCTGATAGAATTAAAGTGAGCAGCTTTATTGGGTAAGCAAAAAGGATATTCTTTTACAGGCTTTCAATAGTTAAGCCATATAGACTTGGTCAGTTTTAGGGAAGTGCAAGTTCAAGATAGCTTTTGAGGAGGAGATTTATGAAGGAAGAAAAAGGAACTTCTGTTCTCTCATGATCCTCATCAACCATTGATTCTAGTAATGAAATAAGACACTTCAGCCAGAAGTCTGTAAGTTCTCCAGATTTAATTGGGAAATGTTCAATTCATGGCACAATTTAAAAGAGAGACAGACAGAGACAGACACACAGAAAGTGAGAGACAGAGAAAGAAACAGAAAGACAGAGATAGAGACAAGAGAGACACACTACTTGAAGAAAACAGTTTCAATCAATGGGACCCTTGGCAGTTGAAAAAAGAGGAAGTAAATATTTACCCTGTGCTAGGCTGCTGGACTAAATACTTTACAAATGTAATTTCATTTAATCCTCACAAAAGATGCTATTAGCTCTATTAACAGTTGAGAAAACTAAGGCACATAGAACTTAAACTTCTTACCCAGGATCACACAGCTCTTTCCAGATGTAGATTCAAGTCTCCCTGAGTCCAGTTGGAGAATTCTATCCTCTGGACCACTTAGCTATTTATGGAGAAAAGACTTTGAGACCTTAGCAGAGCAACCTAGCAGAGGACTTCATGATAAAAGGACTTCCAACACTACAGGACCAGGAATAAAGTCACTTTTGGCACATATGCATTATCCTACACATTCCTGCCATTATGCTCACTCTTCCTATCAGTGCTATGTCTGTGTCAAGGTGTGCCTTTGTTTACAGAAAGAATGTGTAGCTACTGTCTTTCCAGTGTCATCTTACTATGCCTTTACTAAAATGTAATAGTGAATACCAATTGTTAATAGAAAGCACATGGGTATAGGCTTCCAAGTTACACTATTAGGAGTGGGGACCCAAAAGATTAATCCCCGGATCCTACAGTCACATTCTTTGGCAACCCAATTGACAAGTAAGAGTTTAAAATGGGAAGTCATCCAGAAGGGAGCTGTTGAAGGATTGGGTATGTGTTCCAGGATCCTCTTGATAGAATTCAGATTCAAAGGCAGAACAAGATGGTATGAAGTAAAGGCAGGAATGAGACCAGATCAAGGGACACACTGAGGAGAAAGTATGGACAGGTGCGTGTTTCAGCAAAGAAGTTCATTTATTGAAATGAGGGCAAGGATTTTTATATCTTTAAATGCAGCCATAACAAGCAACTTTCTCATGAGAACTTTTCCCTGGCAGTTTCCTAGGTTTCTTATTATCAAAAAGATAATTCGGGTCTCAAGAGACAGAGTAGAGGAGCAGCAAGCCAACATTCCTGAGTTTACACTGCCCTCAGCTTCAGAACAAGCAACAGGGAACACCTGGGCTGAACTGACACCTATGACTCCTCAGAGCTTGCCCTCAACACAGGGACTCCCTAAGCTCTCCCCTAAACTGTCCCAAATCCCTTTAAATAATGATGCAAACAAATTTTACAGCATCACTATACACAAAAAGGCAGAGTGGAACATTTTCCAGCTGAAGACAACTTAGATAAGCAGGACCATAATGGGAGTCAATTGTATGCTCTCAGCTTATGCCATGCCAGCATAACCCTATCCCTGACCCCAACTTACATCTTGGCCCCAGACTTAGGCTAGCCTCAGACCCAGCCCTAACCAGGATCCAGTCTCTAGCATGGATGTCCTGCGGAACAGCAAAGCAATAACGTGGCTGGGGCCTCTGAATCAGAACAGTACTCAGCACAGTGTCTTGTCTTCTCAGCCCAGACATATCAAAACCAACTTGGAAGATCGCAGGAAAGAATTGTCAGTATGGTGATATAAGCTTGGGAAACTAGAAAACCAGGAGGATGAATGGGCATTTGTGGCAGTAGAAGCTTCTGGAAGCCTCAGTTCACAGGAGGTTCACTTCACTAGGACTGAGCAAGGATTCTGTTGCTTTAGTACATTAGAACCTAAAATCACTGTGGAATATGGACACTCCTCATAGTTCCAGGGCAGAAATGAGTGACTGTGGTCAGGTCCCTAGAAAGATCTCTGAAAACAGCTTGGGGCAGTGTACTGTCCATACTGTAAACAGAACCATACTTTAACAAAGATTTAAAAGCCAAGTAATAAGCCAAGAAAATGAGCAGACAAAAGAAAAAGATTCTGACTATAGAAAGTTACCATGGTGACAAGAAAGATCAAAACACACACTCAGAAGAAGATATCAAAGTCAAAGCTCCTATATCCAAAGCCTCCAAGAAAAATAAAAATTGGTCTAGGCCATGGAAGAGTTTTAAAGGGATTTTAAAACTCAAGTGAGAGAAATAGAGGAAAAAATGGGAAGAGAATTGAGAGTGGTGCAAAAGGAAATACAAAAAGCTAACAAGGAAAAGAATGCCTTAAAAATTGGTCAGATGGGAAAGGAGGTACAAAAGCTCACTGAGGAAAATAATTTTTTGAAAATTAGTGTTGAGTCAATGAAAACTAATGAATTGGTGAGAAATCAAGAAACAATAAAGTAAATCCAAAAGAATATAAAAGAATATAAAATATCTCACTAAAAAAAAAAAAAAACAACTGACTTAGACATAGATCCAGGAGAAATAATTTTAAAATCATTGGTCTACCTGTAAAAAATAGATTTAAAAAAAGCCTAGAAATCCACTTTCAAGAAATTATCATGCAAAACTGTCCTGATATTCTAGAACCAGAGGGTAAAATAGAAACTTAAAGAATCTACTCAGCCCTTTTTATAGTGGCAAGAAACTGAAAACTGAGTGGATGCCCATCAGTTGGAGAATGGTTGAATAAGTTATGTATATGAATGTTATAGAATATTATTGTTCAAGAAAAAATGATCAGCAGGATGATTTTAGAGAGGCCTGGGGAGATTTGCATGAACTAATGCCAAATGAAATGAGCAGAACCAGGAGAACACAGCAACAATAAGATTATATAATGATGATGATCAATTCTGATGGATGTGGCTCTTTCCAACAATGATATGATTCAGGTCAGTTCCAATAATCTTGTGATGAAGAGAGCCACCTACACCCAGAGAGAGGACTGTGGGAACTGAATGTGGACCTTTTAATCTGATTTTTCTTGTTAAGCAAGATAACTGTATAAATATGTATACATATATTGGATTTAACATATATTTAACATATTTTACATGTATTGGATTACCTGCCATTTAGGGAAGAGGATGGGGGGAAGAGGTAAAAATTTGGAACACAAGATTTTATAAGGGTCACTGTTGAAGAATTACTCATGCGTATGTTTTCTAAATAAAAAGCTTTAATTTTTAAAAAAGGGAAAAAAAGAATCTACTGATCACTTCTCAAAAGAGATCCCAAAATCAAAACTCTCAAGAAACTTATAGCCAAATTCTGGAACTCCCAGGTCAAAGACAGAATACTATAAGTATCCAGAAAGAAATAATTGAAGTATAGTGGAACCATAGTGAGGATAACATAAGGTTTAGCAGCTTTTACACTAAAGGATCAGAGGACTTGGAATATATTCCAAAGAACAATGGAACAAGGATTACAACCAAGAATCATCTACCCAGCAAAACTGAGTATAATCCATCAAAGGGAAAAAATTGGTTATTCAATGAAATGGAGGACTTTCAAGCATTCATGATGAAAAAGACCAGAATTGAATAGAAATTTGACTTTCAAATAGAGGACTCAAGAGAATTAGAAGGAGATGATCAGAAAAGGACTATCAAAAGAGACTTAAAAAGATTTATGTATTTATATTCCTGCATGGAATGATATTTGTAATTCATTAAAACTTTTTCATCATGGCATTAGGAGGCAGAAGGAATATATACATACATATATATATGCACACACATATGCACAGAGGATACAAGTGTGAGAATATGAAGGGGCAATATCTTTAAAAAAAAAAGAGGTGAGAGAAATTACTGGGAGAAGAGAAAAGTGAAAATTGGAATGGTATGATTATCTGCCATAAAAAAGGCAAGAAAAAGCTTTTATAGTGGAAGGGAAAAAAGGAAGTAGAGGGATGTGAGTCAATATGGGTATAGAAATCTATCTTACCCTGCAGGACAGTAGGAGAGATAGGAGGGAGCATATTGAGTGAGGAAACGGTCAGTAATAAAACACTTCTGAAGAGTCAAAGTGAAAGGAGAGAGAAAATTGAAGAAAGGGGGGGAAACACAGTTAGAAATTGTAATTGGAAAAAATTTGAAGCAAATTTCTCTGATGAAGTCCTCATTTCTCAAATGAATAAGTAACTGAATCAAATTTATTTTTAAAAAGCCATTCCCAAATTAATAAATGATCAAAAGATATGAACTATGCCCAAAGGGCTATAAAATCATGTATATCTGACTCAACAATACTACTACTAGGCATGAATCCCAAAACACTTTAAAAAAAAAAAGGAAAAGGAGTTATATGGACAAAAATATTTGTAGCAGCTTTCTTCTCAGGGAATTGAAAGAATGCCTATGAGTTGGGGAATGGCTGGATAGATAGTAGTATGTAATTATGGGATGTAGTATGGGATTCTATGGGATATGATGAGCAGTATACTCTTAGAAATCTGAAAAGTCCTCCATGAATTCAACCTAAGTGAAATGTACTGTGTACAAAGTAATAGCAATATTGTGGGATGATCGGCTATGAATAATTTTGCTATTCTCAGCAAAATAATGATCCACTACTATTCTGAAAGACTTATGATGAAAAATTCTATCCATATCCAGAAAAAGAACTGATTGTCTTTAACTATAGAATAAAATATATTTTTTAGCTTTATTTTTTTATAGTTTTTGGGGTTTGGGATTTATGTTTTTCTCTCATAATATGACTTTTAGGACTGCTTGTCATCTGGGGGAGGGGATGGAGGGAGGGAAGGGAAAAATCGGAACAGAAGTGAGTGCAAGGAATAATGTTGTAAAAAATTACCCTGGCATGGGTTCTATCAATAAAAAGTTATTTAAAAAAATAATAATAATATGACTTTTACAAAAATTTTTGGCATACCTTGACTTATATCTTCTTAATGGGGGCTGGGGATGGGAAAGAAGGGGAATGGGAATCAAGAACTCAATGTTTTTTGGGGGAAATGAAAATATTAGAAAGAGACAAAAAAGAGAAACTCAAAAAGAAAAAGAAACAAACAAAGAAAAAGAAGGAAGGAAGGAAGGTGAGAGAAAAAAGGAAAGAAACTAAATGAAGGAAGGAAGAATGGAAGGAAAGGAGGGCAGGAAGAAGAAAGGGAGGGAAGGAAGGAAAAAAGGGGAAGAAAGCAAGAATTGAGACTCAGACTTTCTCCAACTCAAGCAAAGGCATTTATTTGGGGTAATCTGCCCCATAGGCTCTTCTCCTTAAGGAAAGCAACAGTCCAGCTAGGATGGAAAGTGGGTCCTTTATAGAGTATGAAGGCTTATGACTGGCTGGTACAAAGGCTGGAAGCTACAAGAAAAGAAAGTAATGAAAGAGAACACCATGTTTGTTATTGCCCAGAATGCACTTGGATTGCCCACCAAAGAGGGAGGGGGCTCCATAATGCAAATCAAATATGAATATACTCTGATGTTAATAGAGTAGGGAAGAATAAGTATTGTGCTCATGCCAAATAGGGAAAGCTTCTTTGTGGTTTCCAGCTAGGGACTGAAATGTGATTGGTTAATTTAGAAGTCTTGTATAAATAGCCTTGGAGACTGCTGAGGACTTGTATTGTCATCAGAGCTACTTGTATATTGGGAAGGAGGGAAGACAAGATAAAGAATAAATAGGAAAAATACAAAGTAATTAGTGAGGTAGGGATTTAGTAGTTGGAGTGTTGGAGAAGGGATTAGACCAGGAAAGGTGAGGGTTTCTGCTAAACTCGGGTGATATGAGATTGCTTTCCAGGTGTCAAGATACTGGGAGACACTCTGTTTCCCAGAGCTATGGCTCAAACAAGCAGGTTGTCCCCTGAGCTTGGCACAACAATTCTTAGATCTTTGGATAATCTCATCCTCTAGATGACCACAGCAAAATCCTAAAATTGTTTCCCACCAGCCTCAGGAAGTCTCTAAACTTAAACAACCATGAAGTCCTTCTATGACTCAAATTTGCCACATTGGTACTGTTATTCCTTATTATCAGGGCTCCAGCCCACAGTAAAGCCATAGGTGTAAGTATTGAGATCTCCCCACACTGCTCCCGGGTCCCTCTAGTAGGGATGGGGCTCCAGTATATGTGTTCTTGCTTGCAAGCTATGTTCCTTACTTTGAAATTAATTAATTACACTTCTCTTTGTGTCCTGATTCCTTTATTCAGCCTGTTCTGTTCTGCTCTGACCACCAGCAAGTGAAAGGCCGGTTCCAGTTTAGTTGACACAGGCATGGAGGATGCAAAGGGAGGGGGAAGGTCCTTACCTGTGGAACAGAGAAATCTAGTTTGTCTGAATGGAAGAGCACAAAATAGCAGATAACATAAAATAAGGCTCCAAAGATAAGTGGGTACAAGATGTGAAGGATTTTAAAAAACTAAACAGAGGAGTCAGGCTCATGGATCAAATGAACAAATATATGCAAAGTGTTTTGAAAACCTTTAGAGTTACTGTACAACTGTGAGCTGGAATGCCATGCTCAGATAAGAAGCAGAGATCATCTTGGATAGAACACAGTGTTCACGAAAGCGAGACCAGAACATGAAGGAAGTCTGGAAGGCAGACTGCTGCACTATTATGAAGGAAATAATCTTGGTAACTGAATGGAAAGTGAATTGGCGACTGGAGACAATGAGGGCCCAGATGAGAGATGACAGGGGACAAGCAATGAATGGTGTGGGCAGAGATGCTGTGAGGGTGAATTCACATGATCCAAGTCACTGAGAAAGCAAGCTACTAAATTTCACAGATTTTCCATATAAATCACCAAGTCACATTTCCTTATTCTGTATCTGTACTATTAATTTTAACAGTTTTCAAAAATGTGTCTTAATTGGATGCTTTACCTTAAACAACAGAACCAAACATATGTTTGGAACTATGGTCTCTTAGGAGGGACGGAACCAAGCATTTATTAACCACCTATTATGTACCAGGCCCTGGGCTAAGCACTTTATAAATATCTCATTGGATCCTCACAACAATCCTGGGGTTGCTGTCCAGTCATTTTTGTGTCCTATCTGACTCTTTGGGATGTCATTTGAGATTTTCTTGGCAAAGATATAGAAGTAATAAGTCATGTCCTTTTCTAGCTCATTTCCAGAGGAGGAAACTAAGGCAAACAGGGTGAAGTGAATTGTCCAGGATCATACAGCTAGTTAGTGTCTGACTGAGGCCAGATTTGAACTGAGAAACATGAGTCTTCCTGACACCAGGTTCAGGCACTATCCACTATAGCATCACCTAGTGGTCCTAGAAGGAAGGTGCTTTTATTATCTCCACTTTGCTCTTGAAGAAACTGAGGTAGACGCACCCCTAGTAAGTGACTGAAACTGGATTTTGGTTCAGGTTCCCCTAACTTCAGCCCAAGACTCTACTCTCTGAACCACTTCAATGCTGTATCTAATAGCACATTACTTACTGTTTCCCCACTAGGTATTTTCTTCATATGCAGGTATAGTTGTGCACAGCTACATGTCATTGTGAATTCTAATCTCAAGTTTTCTGCGCACAATATCATGTTTTCTGAATATTCCTGGGAGTTCTTTGGTTATGGGCCAGAATTCTGTACTTGAAACTAAGATTCTTACAAGGTGATAACAGTGGAATTGATAATACAATGGTTATCTAGTTTAGCATGGTGATTAATAGTTCTCTAGTTTAGTACATGTACTTAGTACTTAATATAGTTCTATAAGATTGACACCTGTTCTACAAGATTCACATCTATGATAATGTAATTATAATAGAACACATAATCTGGGACAAACTCAGCCAGACAGATTCATTCCATCTCACATACTCTGGTGACAGGTCTGTCCTCCTTCATTTCTCCACTGAGACCAAGGCCCGTTTGAGGCAGAGACAGACTCAGAAGGGCTCAGAGACAGACTCAGAGAGGACAGAGGACTGCAGGCTGGAGCGCAAGCTCTCGGAATGAGACAGACTTCAAAACAGAGACAGTCTTGGTGGTCCTCCTGCCTCCCCTACAGAAACCAAGATACATTCCGGAGGACCTCAAGAAAGCTGGCCAAAGCCCCAGGCAAGGAAACTAGATTGTGAAGGAAATAATAAAGAATTTGGACTTAACACCTGGCTATTCTCCTGGTGATACTTTTGCTGAAAGGAAGGCTGCTCCAAAGACCTTCAGAAAATCAACCAGAATATTACACTCTCTCTTCCAGATTTGCAAGATATCATATTTAATTCTTTATTCTCTATCCCCCTTTCGTATACAATCAGCTTAATGAAATGAATAGTGAGTTGGTCTGGGAATGAGAGGCTCTGAGCAGAAGTCCTCCGCAGCTTCCTGCCTGGACTCCTTGTTCTCAGCTCTAATAAAAGAAAGGTCTTAGAGTCTTCAATCTCTCATCATTCTTCCAGCTCTGACTTTTTTTTTTTATCTCTTCAGCATTTAGCCTGTGCCTGGCTATAGCAGGCATTTAATAAATGTTTATTGAATTGAATTGTCTGGGATTCTTATCTCTCATAGCTTTTTCCCCTTGGATGGAGCTGTAGCTTCTAAGATAGAATTTTTCTTTTGGAAACTAGGATAATTCTTTCCCTCACTATAGAGATTCAGAATATAGGTAATATCTAAATAACTTTGGAAAAAATTTCACAAAATTTATACTACATGTTTAACAGGGCTGACAAAATGTTAAAACACAGATCATATAATTTTTACAAATTGCCCAATATATGGTTTAGAAATCTATATGTTACCTTAAATATATGTCATCTAATTATGAGATACAAACGTAATCTCTTTACCAGAGAACTTTGTTTTAATACCCAATTTTTTACTTCAAATCAAATGCAGATTTAAATTTTTAGTAATGATACTTCAATATCAATGTGCATATATTCACAAATGCATCAATTGAAAGTAATTCTAATAATATACAATTTAAATTTAAACACATAAATTTAGATTACTGTTTTAGAAAAAAACCTCTTCCCCCTTAAAAATTTCACCATCCTAGATTCCCAAAATCTTTACAATAGTTCCTATCTCCCAGGCAAAATTTGTACTTTTCTATAAACCCATGTGAATTACTCAAATAGAGAAGGGAGAAAGATTTTATTCTGTAGATTTCCCAAGCCACATATGAATAGATCACACTTTTTTACAGAGTCCAGAGTCCTTGAAGAAAAATGTTATGACTCTGGTGGATCAGGATGCAGGAACCCATCCAGAGAGAAACTGAGGCTGATTCCAGAACATGGAGTGGGAGTTTCAGGGAGTCTATCGATCTTTAGAGAGACTGGATTGGACATATCATTCCTATATACAATGACCTTGGCCATTGCCCTGTCCCCTCAAGAAAACTTAACTTTAAAGAAAAATTCAGGTTAGTTTGAATCAAGATGCCTAACAGATAAAAAGAGATATAAAACAAAAATACAAGACAAGCATTTTTAAATCCAAAATGGCACATCTTTTCCTTTTTTTTTCTTTTATTTGCCTGCCCCTTTCTTTTTCCCCTTCCCCTTCCAACTTTCCTATAAGGTGAGAAAAGTTTCTCTGTGAAACCAAATATGTCTGATATTCTCTCTTTGAGCCAAATCTTATGAGAGTAAGATTCACACAATGTTCATCCCCCTTTTTTTTCCCCCTCAATTATAATAGGTCTTCTTTGCTTCATGTGATGTAATTTCTCTTATTTTACTTCCTTTCCCCTCTTTTTCCAGTACAATGCCATTTCCACCTCTAGTTTCTTTTCTATATTAGAACAGTAAAATCAAATTGTACTTGCACCCTCTAAGTATACCCCTTAACAGAAATATAGTTCTCGAGAGTTTTCTTTTTTACCTTTTTATGATTCTCTCGAATTCTGGGTTTGGAGATCAAATTTTTTGTTCAGTTCTGGTCTTTTCATCAGAAGTCGATGAATTCACCTATATCATTTAATGTCCATCTTCTTCCCAGAAAGATAATGCTCATTTCAGCTGGATATCTTATTCTAGGCTGTAATCCAAGTTCCTTTGCCTTTCAGAATATCCGATTCCAGGCCCTTCAATCCTTTAACATGGAAGGTACTAGGTCCTGGGTAATCCTAATTGTGGGTCCTTGGGATTTAAATTGTTTCTTTCTGTCTGCTTGCAGTATCTTTTCATTGGTGTAATAGCTATGAAATTTAGCCACAATATTCCTTGGAGTTTTAATTTTGGGGTCTCTTTCAGGAGGTGATCAGTTAATTCTTTCAATTAGCTATTTTACCTTATGATTCTAAGAAATCAGGGAAGTTTTCCTTTATGATTTCCTGTAAGATAATGTCTAGGTTCTTTTTTTCATCATGGCTTTCAGGAAGCCCAATAATCCTTAGATTATCTCTCATAGATCTATTTTCCAAGTCTGTTGTTTTTCCTAGGAGGTATTTCATATTTTCTTCTATTTTTTCAATTTTTCTTTTTGGTTTTATTTAACTGATTCTTGAAATTTTATGGAGTCATTCACTTACATTTGCTTAATTCTAATTTTTAGTGTATTATTTTCTTCAGTTACATTTTTTAGCTCCTTTTGTATTTGGTCAATTGAATTGTTTTGTTTTGTTCATTGCATTTTTTTCCATTTCCCAAATCCTGTTTTTCAATGAATTGGTATCTTTTTCATATCTATTTTGTAAGGAGTTATATGTTTTTCCCATCCCTTATTTCAATGATCTCATTTCCTTTCCCTATTTTCTTATGAAATCTTCCAAAAAGTCTTGTGAAATGGGGACCAGCTCATATCTTCCTTTAGGGCTTCATCTGGAATTGATTTTCCTTTAGGCACCTCAGGATTTAAGGTCTGTTCTTTCTCTCCATAAAAGCTGTCTGTGGTAAAAGTTCCTTTTTTTTTTTTTTTTTTTTTGCTTTTTTTTTAATGTTTGTTGTTATGTAATGTTGTTAACACAAAGGAATAACAGCAGCTTTAGCTTGCCCTAGGGCAGTTCTGCTGATTGACTTCTAGTACTGGATAATTGCTGTGAGGTCCCATGTTCTTCTGGGGCTCAGTGGTTTACAATTTGCCTTTTGTAGCAAATCTGCTAGATTTCCCTCTTGTAACCAGGACAGAGTAGTCTAAGAGGCTCACAGATGCCTAGAAACTTCAATACTCTTACTCCCCACCTTAACTCTTTGGCTTAGGCTCCCTGTGTTGCATTCTGGGCTCAGCAGACTGTCCCCCTGCCCATTTGAAACAGACCTGTTCTAAAGTTCTTCTAAGGTATCTTCTTCTAGTAATGTTTTGTAGTCCAAATATTTATGGGTTCTGTGACTCCAAAAGCAGTTTATTTTTTTTAAATAACTTTTTATTGATAGAACCCATGCCAGGGTGATTTTTTACAGCATTATCCCTTGCATTCACTTCTGTTCTGATTTTTCCCCTCCCTCTCTCTACCCCCTCCCCCAAATGGCAAGCAGTCCTTTACATGTTGAATAGGTTACAGTATATCCTAGATACAATATATGTGTGCAGAACCGAACAGTTTTCTTGTTGCACAGGGAGAATTGAATTCAGAAGGTATAAATAACCCGAGAAGAAAAACAGAAATGCAAGCAGTTTATATTCATTTCCCACTGTTCTTTCTTTGAGTGTAGCTGCTTCTGTCCATCTTTGATCAATTGAAACTGAGTTAGCTCTCTTTATCGAAGAGATCCACTTCCATCAGAATACATCCTCAAACAGTATCATTGTTGAGGTATATAATGATCTCCTGGGTCTGTTCATTTCACTTAGCATCAGTTCATGTAAGTCTCGCCAGTCCTCTCTGTATTCATCCTGCTGGTCATTCCTTACAGAACAATAATATTCCATAACATTCACATACCACAATTTACTCAACCATTCTCCAATTGATGGGCATCCATTCATTTTCCAGCTTCTAGCCACTACAAACAGGGCTGCCACAAACATTTTGGCACATACAGGTCCCTTTCCCTTCTTTAGTATCGCTTTGGGATATAAGCCCAGTAGAAATACTGCTGGATCAAAGGGTATGCACAGTTTGATAACTTTTTGAGCATAGTTCCAAATTGCTCTCCAGAATGGCTGGATGTGTTCACAATTCCACCAACAATGAATCAGTGTCCCTGTTTTCCCACATCCCCTCCAACATTCCGCATTGTCTTTCCCTGTCACTCTAGCCAATCTGACAGGTGTGTAGTGGTATCTCAGAGTTGTCTTAATTTGCATTTCTCTGATTAATAATGATTTGGAGCATATTTTCATATGTCTATAAATAGTTTTGATTTCTTCATCTGAGAATTGTCTATTCATATCCTTTGACCATTTATTAATTGGAGAATGGTTTGATTTCTTATAAATTAGAGTCAGTTCTCTATATATTTTTGAAATGAGGCCTTTATCAGAACCTTTGATTGTAAAAATGTTTTCCCAGTTTATTGTTTCCTTTCTAATCTTGTCTGCATTTGTTTTGTTTGTACAAAAACTTTTCAATTTGATATAATCAAAATTTTCTATTTTGTGGTCAATAGTGATCTCTAGTTCTTCTTTGATCATAAATTCCTCCCTCTTCCACAGGTCTGCGGTAAACTATCCTATGCTCTTCCAATTTATTTATAATCTCATTCTTTATGCCTAGGTCATGAACCCATTTTGACCTTATTCTTGGTGTATGGTGTTAAGTGTGGGTCAATGCCTAGTTTCTGCCATACTAATTTCCAATTTTCCCAGCAATTTTTGCCAAATACTGCATTCTTATCCCAAAAACTGGGGTCTTTGGGTTTGTCAAACACTATATTATTAAAGTTATTGGCTGTTTTGTCCTTTGAACCTAACCTATTCCATTGATCAACTAGTCTATTTCTTAGCCAATACCAGATGGTTTTAGTAACTGCTGCTTCCAAAAGCAGTTTAGAGGCTTAATCTACGATGGGTGTAAGAGAAGGTCAGAGAAGATCACAGAAAGTCGAGTCTGCTCTCCACCATCTTCTATTGAATTGTTTAGGAGTCTAATCCTCCATGGCTTCCTCACTTTGATTAGAAATGCAACTTCTAAAGTAGCTGTTTTCTTTTAGAAACTAGGAGAATTGCCTCCATCACTACAAAGAAATACTACATAGAAGAGATTTTTCTTTTCTTTTGACATTGTGAACTTAATACCAAATAAAATTCCAAAGTAAAAGAAATTATCAAGAGAGAACAAAATCATATTGGAACACAGATGATAGGTGCATCATCCCTGTTTGTTCTATTACTGAGTTGTACCAAGGATGGTTTCAGTGTGGTTTGAGTCAGAAGCATGCAGCAAGGTCATGTCTTAATGATTTTATTCAACTAAGAATAATTATTTTATCCATCTGTGCAAGAGTCCAAAAATATTAAATCTAAAAAATAATATTTTGAATATCAACTTTCCCCTTGATTGTTTCTATCTGAGCTCTATAGGGGAAAAAAATAGGACCTTTGGTACAGTGTCTAAGAATTTAGCAACTAGAATAGGAAAATTTGAATTATATTCAATTTTAGGCACTAACTAGCTGTGTGATTCTGGGTAAATCATGTAACCTATCTCAGCTCAGTCTCTTCATCCGAAAAATGAAGACTAAAATAGCATCTCACAAGGATCAAATGAGATAATACATATATAAAGCGCTTTTACAGAAAGCCCTTATAAAGTTTGCTAAATGCTTTCCTTCAAGGCAGCTTGGGGCCCAGTGATAGCACCCCAATCCTGGAATTAGGAAAATGGAACCAGTCCTTGTAACTCCCTGGGAGCATTTTTTCTGCTATACTTTCTGTTGATTCTCAAAATTTTGGGTATCTAGACCTCTTTATACTACTAAAAATTATGGGCAAGACTCCTGCCCACCCCATGCCATCCAAGCTTTCTTCCCTGAATGTAGAGGTAGAAGCTATGGTCCCATACCCTCTGCTGCCCAGGACTCTGGCCTCTGCCCAGGGCTCAAAGTTGCCAGGAGTCTTGGGTCCTCAACTACTACCTCCTCCTCCACCACCACTGCTGCTTTTCCTTTTGCTGATCATGCCAGTTGCTCAGTGGTAGACAAGAGATTATACACTGAAGTCACATCATCTTATAGGAGTTGTGCTTCTTCCACCAACAGACATAACTTCAGCTTCATGGGCTCCAATCTGACATTCCTGCACACTGCAGCCTTCACTGGGGAAGAGCTGACCACAGCTGAAGGCAATAGCAATGCCAGAACAGATTAAGCAATACTCCTAGATGACCTCACATCTCTATTCTCAAACACAACAATCAAATATGACAGCTGCCCATCAAGCCTCAAGGGCTGAAGCACTTTTTTCCTCTCCAACTGTATTGAATACAAAATTTGACAAGTTTCAAATCAGCAAAGTGCCCAAATACCATTATGGAACCTTGACTCTGCCATTTTGTATGTAACACCTCAGCCCCTCACTGGGACTCAATTTAGCCCTGAAAGAATTAAGTTTAAGGACCTCTAAAATGCCTTCCAGATCATTCTATGACACTAGAAGTTTTTGAGAATTGTTAGTATTGACAATCAAATGAGGACAGGGCATTAAAATGAAAAGTCTAAATGAATTAATATGTGGAAAGCACTTTGCATATGTTGAAATACTATACAAATATTAGGAATTTTGTTTTTGTTTTAGCACAATAGACATAATGTTAGAAACCTAAGTTTAAGACAACTTTGAGTAAGTTACCTCATCTCTCTTGACCTCGGCTTCCTCAGTTATAAAAAGAAACATCTGATGTTCAAGATGAATTAAACTTAAAAAGCACTAAAACCATTGGGATACTGTCAACTCCCTTTAATTTGTAATCTGGCCAGTTTTCTTGAAACCTAAGGGTAAGCAAAGCCATCAGCCCTGAGAAATTAGTTTTTAGGATTTATAGTTTCTAAACAAGGAATGTGTTTACTAAGACTCTACAAGCTTGTTTAATGGTTGATCCTTTGCATCAGGATAAGTTTAAACATATAAAACATGTTATAAACAAAAATCTCATGTGTATAATATAACCTCCCCCTCAGAGGTTACTGATTGTCAGTCTTGCGTTATCTTGTCAGATCTTATCCCAGATAATTGTATTACTCGCCTATGGTTTTTAGTAAAATTCTAGCCACAAGCACTGGGTAAAGAATAAGGCTTTGGTCTGGTTGTGCTGGGAGGTTCACCCACTCTATCACACTGTCTCCTTGATGAAGGACTTTAAAATCCTCTTAAAGTCACAAAAGACTTTATTTATATCATATCTGACAGGTTAGTCTTTAAATAGCTATAGTTCAGGAGAACTTTATAGCCTGAAAATTTGAGGCTTAGCTAGCAGACTAAAACCTTACTAAGTTGTAAACTGTAATAGAGACATAAAGCGCCAGATCTTTTTTTCAACCACTTAAGGAGATAGGATGTCTTTTATCAAGGTATTGTCAATCTGAAAGGATGGGTTTTTTGCAGAGGACAAATAAGGAACAACAGATAAAAGATTTTATTGCCCCACCTTCCTTAGCTAGGTACACAGTTTTGAGGAGACCCTGGGCTTTGATTCATCACTCCCTCCCCAAACTAGCACATATTCATTTTTACATATTATATATATTCTTACACATGTCCATTTCATTACAAACTCCTTAAGGACAGGTACTGTTTTGTCTTTGTCTCTGTATCCCCCAGTGCCTAGAAGAATTTGTGTATAACATGTGTAGAAGACATAAGGTCTTTAATAGCAAACCCAGATCTGTCCCAGGAAAATAAAACCAACTACAACCTCTCAGTTCCGGTCTTTCCAACCAGTCAGTGAGAGCAACAAAAGAAAAAATAATCACAAACCTTATACTCTCCCACATTCCTCCAGAAATTATTCCCTACTCTGGGGCAGCCTGGCAGAGCTGCTCACATTGGGCAGGAATTAGGAGGTCCAACATCTCCCACATCAAGACCGTAGACAGCAGGAAAGTCTTCCCCATCTTTCTCTCTGCACTGGTTATGCCTGATCAGATCCCAGATCTGGGCTTTAATATAAGATCAGCTGGGTCAAAGTGCAAGGGCTTTGGAAGTGATTTCCTTGTTAACATTAGCTTCCAGGCTGTTTAAACTGAGAATTTAGATTACAATCCTAAAAATCAGATGGGCGAGTTCACCCACCCATGTTGGAATCCTTACAAACTGCTAACTAATTAGAGTTGGGCAAAATAAGCTAATAATGTTTAATAAATGATTTCTTAAAAAGTTTTGTGACTTTCCATCTTCCTAACATTGCAAACTGCTGATCTCATGCCTAACTCCTCACTGGACATGTCCCAGGAAGAAAGTAATAGTAGCAGCAGTAGCAGCATTTATGGAGCGGCAAGATACATACATTATTTAATTAGATTCTCACAATCATGTAAGACAAGTGCTGTTATTATGCCCACTTTACAGATAAAGAACAAAATGCTAAAAAAAAGTTTAAGTGACTTTCCTAAGATCCCACAGATAATAAGAGGCAGATTTAGAACTCAGATCTTCTTGATTCCATGTCTAACACTACCCATGCTCTTCATAAGCACTTTCAACTAGTTTCCCTATCCTCAACAGCCTTTCCTTCTTTGAAATTCTCTCTCTTCAATGATTCATCCAGATTCCAGTGATTACTGTCTGCAAGACCCCAGATCTCTCTAATTCCTGTAGCAGATACATTATCTGGCTCATTGTCTCCCTCTTAGCCAATTCCCAGCCTTAAATTGGGGAAATTCAACACACATTTTTTTTAAAGTTTTTATTTATTAGAAAGAATGAAGCATTTTTAAAGTCTCCATTATTCTAAATACAACCGTGTTTTAATGAATCCCACACTGTCCTCTTTCCCCTACAAAGCCAATAATATATTAGCATTTTATCTTCTTTTCTATACTATCCTATTACCAAATACATGGTTTCCAAGTATAGACTTAGGTGCAACAGCTCTTCCTCCAGTCTAAGAGATGCAAATGCAAAAGAATCTAACAATACCAAGATGCTGGTTTTAGAACCATGTATATAAGGGCTTTGAATGCTTTGGAAGGAAGGAATGAAAGAAAAAAGAAAATACAATGATTCAGTCAACATTTATTATGATCCAACTATGTACCAGGTGCCATGCTAAGCAATGAGAATACAAAGAAAGACAAAAGACAATTGCTGTTCTCAGACACCCCATAGTCTAGTGGAGAGATAACATGCAAATAAATATATACAAACAAGCTAAATATAAGCCAAGTGGTTTAAAAAAAATGAGCAAAAGAAAGACTCTGGAATTAAGGGGAATTGGTTTCCTAGTAAAGATGGGATTTTAAACTGGGACTTGAAGGAAGCTGGAGAGGCCAGGAGATCAATATAAGAGGAAGAGCCTTCCAGGCATAGGGGACAACCAGCACCCAGGCCTCCCAATTTATCAAACTCTTTAACTCCCATAATATTCCCCCCTTCCTTCACCTTAGCCACAAAGAGTAGTGATCATACCCTTGGTTTTATCATCTTGCCTATTCAGCTTCCATAACCCAGAATCCTCCCATTCACCTTTCAGAAAATAACCTTTGGAAAACATTTGGTAATGAATGGATGTTAATGCTTTCATCCTCCTTTTACCTTCCCTCAGATTCTCAGTGCTAAAGTCAGGGAAGCAATTCCTACTTTGAAATCAACATGTGACAAATTCACTATAAGCATTCTCTTTACCGAATGGTAGGTTTATTTAGAAGAAGAGGTTACAAACAAAATGAAGAGGTAAAATAGGCACCAGGAATGGCAAATGTGAAATAGAATTAGGAGATGTATGGAATAAACTGAATGAAGATCTCTCATAAGAATGTGGCTTTGACCCATGCTCTAACTATAACTTGAGACTTCGAAATAACAAGTTGAACCATAGCTAAAAAGCTTCAGATGTTTTTTGTTTTGGATGAACATTCATGTATCATACCACTTCATAATTAGTATTTAAGTACTTCTTTTAAAAGCAATTTATTCTTTTGTTTCTGGATAGATTTCTTCATTTAGACTAAGTCTGGACTCCTCCAGACAATGGGAGAAAAAATAAAAAGGGAAAGGAGGGTTCTGTGTTTTACAGTATGTGCTTTGCACTCCTCTGCTGACACCTTGTCTGTTAAGAGTTGCCTTTTCTTGTGAGATCATAACAAATCACTTTTTTCTTTTTCTTTTTCTTTTTTTAACTTGAGACTCTCTGTTTTTGTGGTTGCTACTGTCCCACATAGGAGAGCAATAGAATTACTGAGGAAAGGACCAAGGAAAAAAATTTGGAAGAATCCAGGAAAGGAATGCCATGAGACCTGGATATTCCATGGATTGGCAGGTAGATCCATAGAGGAGTTTAGCAGATGAGCCAGACAGAGTAAGCAATAAGTATTGGGGGGGGGGGGAGAATTCCATTAGAAGGAAAACACTATGAGGGAGAGAGGGAAAGAATATCTCATTGTTTTAGGCCTGAAGAGAACTTAGCAAAGATCTTCATCAAAAGTACATCTTTTCTCAGGAGAGATGGGGAAGTGGCCCATCTCAGGATGGGAGCTCAAAGGGAGACCAAGGAGGAGCCAAATGGAATACCTGGAAGATCCTGTTCCAGACCTGTCTAAAAGATATGCTAATCAATTCCTCAAAGGCTGTTTAAAGATGCCCAGAGGTTGGAGGACAGACAGTGGAGACCGATAAAGAGTTCCATCCTCATAACCATTCTGTACAAACAGGATAGTCTGGGAATTGGTTGTTCTTGATAATAAACAGATGAGCTTCTTCCTGAAAAGGAAGAGAGTAACTCCACATGACCAAAACCTAAGCTGATCCTATGAAACCTGCCTGAGCGTTGGATTGTCTTTCTACCCCAGCCTTCCTACCATGAATGAAGCTTTCAAACCTGGAGCATTTGCCTAACTTTTTTTTTAGTTGGTAGAGAGGATGATAACCCAGTACTGAAGTACTTGAAGTAGAAATTTATTATTTCATATTTGAAATTGTCTCATGTTCTAGTGGATACATTGTTGTAGCTGATGTAGCAAATGATGTGGCACCAAGTCATGTACTTTAGAAGAAGCACCAAATGTTAGGGTTCAGGCATGTGAAGAATTCAAATAGCCATTCTCTTTAGCAAAAAGTAGGTTTATCTAGCAGAGTTACAGACAAAATGAAAGGATACAATAGACACCAGGAATGTTAAATATGAAATACAGTGGAAGAGTAGATAAAAGAAAAGTTTCTCAGTGAAACTTACAATTACCCTGGAAAAAAAGGAAAAAAAAAAAAGTTGGGGCATGCTCTTAGCTGAAACGTTAAATTCTGCAAGTGAGTTAACACTCTATAAGTTAACTATAAGGAGAAGTATAGTAAGGTTTAGAGAGACACATGTGTGCCATGGGGGAGCATTAGGGGGGAACAACACCACAAGCAGAGTATCATGGTGGACTGAACCAAAAGAAGACAGCATCATGGCCTGAGCCCTAAATACATTTATGGGAAAATTTGACCTTGGGGACATAACTGGGATTTCTTTTATTATTATTAAAGTTTTTTCTTTTCTTTTCTTTTCTTTTTTTTTTTTAAATAATTATAACTTTTTATTGACAGAACCCATACCAGGGCAATTTTTTACAACATTATCCCTTGCACTCACTTCTGTTCTGATTTTTTCCCTCCCTCCCTCCACCCCCTCCCCCAGATGGCAAGCAGTCCTATACATGTTAAATATGGCACATATATCCTAGATACAATATATGTGTGCAGAACCGAACACATTCGGTTGCACAGGAAGAATTGGATTCAGAAGGTAAAAATAACTCAGGAAGAAAAACAAAAATGCAAGCAGTTTATATTCATTTCCCAGTGTTCTTTCTTTGGGTGTAGCTGCTTCTGCCCATCTTTGATCAACTGAAACTGGATTAGCTATCTTTATCGAAGAGATCCACTTCCATCAGAATACATCCTCAAACAGTACCATTGTTGTATTATATATAATGATCTCCTGGTTCTGCTCATTTCACTCAGCATCAGTTCATGTAAGTCTCGCCAGTCCTCTCTGTATTCATCCTGCTGGTCATTTCTTACAGAACAATAATATTCCATAACATTTATATACCACAATTTACCCAACCATTCTCCAATTGAAGGCAGAGAATCAGGAACTCAATGTTTGAAAAACAAATTTTAAAAGATGTATATATCTGGGAAAACTAAAATATTAAATCAAAATTTTAAAAAGAAAAAAAGAATTTAGGTTCAGATTCCCACTCAAGCAAAGATATTTATTTGGGGTAGCCCTCCCCCCCGACGTTTTTCATTAAGAGAAGCAACAGCCCAGCTAGGATGGAGAATATTTCTTTTAGAAATCAGGAGGGCTTATGATTGGCTGGTACAAAGGCTGGAAGTTACAGGAATGGAAACTGACAAAGAGACTCTGTGCATGCCATTTCCCAGAATGCACTTGGATTGCCAGTAGTGGTGGTGGTGGGGCACTATTCATGCAAATCATATGCTAATAACTCTGGGATTATTAGAGGTAAAAAAGAATAAGTATTGTGCAGCTGGGAATGGTGAAGACCCCTTTGTGCTGGAGTGTGATTGCCAATTCAAGAAGCTTATCTAAAAAGTCTTGGGGACTTTCCTTGTCATCAGAGTAACTTGTATGTTGGTCAGGAAAGAAGACAATATAAAGAATAAACACATACAGAAACAAATACAAGGTGATTAGTGAGGGAGGGCCTTAGCAGTTGGAATGGTGGGGGAGGGACAGGACCAGGAAAGGTGAGGGATTCTGTTAGACTCAGGTGACAGGGGAGTGCATTCCAGGTGGCAAGATATTGGGAGACACCCTGTTTCCCAGAGCTATGGCCCAAGCTATCAGGCTGTGCCCTAAGCTTGGAATAAGAACAATTTTCAGATCTCTGGATGATCTCATCCTCTAGATGACCACAGCAAAATCCCAGAATTGTTTTCCCACCAGCTTCAGGAGGTCTCTCATCTTAAACAAGCATGAAGTCCTGCTGTGACTCAAACTTGCCACATTGTTACTGTTACTCCTCATTATCAGGACTACAGTCAACAGGGCAGCCATAGATAAAAGTACTGGGATCTTTCCACACTGGCCCAGGTCCCTCCCATTAGGGATGGGGCCCCAGCACATGAGTCCTTGCTTGCAAGCTATGTTCCTCACTTTGAAATTAATTAATTACACTTCTCTTTGTGTCCTGACTCTTCTTTGTCCAGCCTGCTCTGCCATCTGCAGGTTAAAGGCTGGACACAGGCAAAGGGGATGCAAAAGGGAGGGAAAGGTCCATGCTTACGGAACAGAGAAGTCTAGTTTGGCTGGATGGAAGAGCGGGAATGGCAGGTAACACATAATGAGGCTCCAAAGATAAGTGGGCACGAGATGTGAAGGATTTTATAAAGCTAAACAGAGTAGTCTGGCTCATGGATCAAATGAACAAATATACGCGAAGTGCTTTGAAAACCTTTAGAGTTATTGCACAAATGTGAGCTGGGATGCCATATTCAGATAACGAGCCGAGGTCATCTTGGCCAGAACACAGTGTTCATGAAAGCAAGGACTGGAAGGCAGGCTGCTGCACTATAATGAAGAAAATAATCTTGGTAACTGAGTGGAAGGTGACTTGGTGACAGGAGACAATGAGAGCCCCGATGAGAGATGACAGGAGGTGGGCAACGGTGCTGACTCTGGTCTGAAGAGATGGTGCGGGCAGCCGTGCTGTGGGGGGTGAAATAAACCCATGACCTGAGTCACTGAGAAAGCAAGTTACTAAGTCCTGTCACCAATTCCCCTTCCCTGCAGTTAACAAGATAATTTAGTAGATGGAAGGTTGAGGTTCAGGGAGGTGTCGGGAAGCGGCACTAGGAAGACAGCGGTCACCGGGCGGATGCTCCCTCTTGTTTGTGCGGTTTAGGGAACAGAGAGCAGCATTAGACCTCGAGGAGAACACTTTTGTCCTCTCCGCGCCACTGTAGCCGCCTCTCCCGATGGGCACTTTACTTCCTTGCGCCCAAAGCCTCACCCCGGAAGTGAGCCGCGCCGGCAGGGGCGCCCAATGAATGCCCGCCGCGGGAACGTAGAAGATGATGGGCGCAGGCAGCGGGATGCCCTGGGCGGCCTCTTGGAGAATGCGAATCTGCTAAATCTACCAATGGTCTGGGGAGTAGCCAGTCACCGCGGGCTCCGAGGAGGACGATCAGATCCCCGATAACATCGACCACGGAGAGATCTTCGATAATTTCAGGCGTTTGGGAAGGTCCGCGCCTGTGGAGTTTGGCAGGGCTACCAAGCGATCCCGGAATATACGAGCAGGGGCCTGGATGGGGGGGAGGGGCGGGCCTGGGTCCTGATGAGGTAATTCTTTGGAATTGGGCGGAGCTTGCGAGGGCGGGGCGTGAGCAAGATTGTGGTCGAAGTTGGGCGGGGCCTGCGTTTGGGGGCGGGGCGTGAGCCAGCTCATCTTGGGGGAGTTAGGCGGAGCTTGGAGCTTGGAGCTGCCTCTGGCGCGCCCCCTGCCAGTCTGGAGGAGACGTGTTTCCCTTTCCTACCTGTGCACTGGAGAACCAGCATCCATTAGCCAGATTACCCGCTCTCCTTGGAGGACCTGAGTGTGGAGGAGCAAATCCGGGTGAAAGTGAAGGCGTGGTGGTGTGCGGTGGTCCTGCAGTCACTTTGGTGGTTTCTGCCCCCCCCCCCCAGAGGACCCTGCCCAGGCGTCCTTTCTCAGCCCTCAAATCCATGAGCTTTCATTAAGCGCTTGCTGTATGTAGGGTGCGAGTGTGTGGGTGTCACTATGGGTGTATGTGTCTGTGTGTGCGAATGTTAATGTGCGTATTTGTGCGCCTGAATGCGTGTGTTTGTGTGTCTGTGTGTTAATGTGTGTCTGGATGTGTGTCTATATGCATGTTTTCCTGTGCTGTATATCCGTGGGCCTGTGTGTGTCACAGTCTCATGCACAATCCCCCTTCTCTGTTCCACTGCAGATGTGGGAATGCTCCTTTTATTTGTCATTACGTTCAGAATCCTTTAGAAAAACTCCGAGGTAGCTTTGGGACTTCCTCCCTGGGCATCAGTATGGACTTAGGCACTTCCCTCCCCATGGAGAGCTGACCCAGTGTCAGTGGGAGGAGAGTCCAATCAGCAGTAGCTGGCATTCTCTCCTTCCTGTTCCGGTTAAGGACAAGGAGAGGACAGTGTCTGCTGCAGCACAGTCACATCGCTCACCCTGCCCAGGTGATTTGCTCTTTGTCTAAAAGATTCAAGGTCAGGGAAAGACCTACGTGCTCCCTGTCTCCAGGCTCTCCCCGGACTGGCTAATTAACCCCTTGGTTCGTTTAAGGGAAATTAGAGTGAGGTGACTACTCTGCCATTCCTTTGAGGAAGGAAAAGCTATCCATCTCCTAAGTCACCAGGCCCCATGTCCTGAAGGGCCTGAGATATGGGCACTCGTAAGGATCAGAATTTTTTCAAGGCCTTTCTTCCAGACAGAGGTTCCCATTACCCCTGGGACCCAGAACATGCTAGTGAGGACGAGGTCCAAGCCCACACTTCTTTTCCTGGTCTGGAATTCCAGGGGAAGAAAGGATTGGGTTGTTTGGAGATTTTTTTTTCCTTGCTAGTTTCCATTTACTCAGTGTGACATCTATTTTCTGGGGTCTGAAATTGGGCAAATGACCTTCCCTCTACCGTGTTTCCCAAGATCATGATGAGAGTCAGAAGGAAAACTCTAGGTTGTAACCTGGTTTACAGACACCATCTCTTTGCCATCGAACCCCAATTTCCCCTTTTCCTTCATCACACCTCCCTGGATACCTTGCCCCCTGCTTTCTCTCTGCCTGCCAGTGTATCACTCCCTTGGGATGGGGAAGCCCTGTTGGTATCCCCCTGGGGGAGGAAGGGCAGCCAGAGCAGGACAATTAGCTAGAGGCTGGTTTCCTCTTAGAAGGCTAGATGGTGTGGGGGGGACATGGAGCCAGCCAAATGAAGGGGAAAGGAGGAAGGCCATTCTGGGCAGGGGGGACACAGGGAGGCAGGTGTGGGGCATTTGAGGTGCCTTCTCCTCCAGCCTTTTGTGCCTGCCTGATGAAAGGAGACTTGGTCTTCTTGCAGCACTTGCTCTGTACTTCCTGCATGCCCAGATCTGTGCTGGGCCTGGGAGGAATTTTAAAGCAGAGATGCTGCTGTTCCCAGCCCTCCCTCCCAGCAGCAGAGGACCCTCAGAAGCAAGTTGTGTTAGAAATCAGAAAACCTGGCTTCCAGGCCTCAGCTGCAGCTTGCTGTCTCTGGCCTTGGACAAGCCGCCCCCAGTCTCTGGGCCTCAGTTTTCTTGTTCTGTCAGAGGATATTAATTATCCTCTTCTGGTTCTAAATCCTATAATTCTGGGGACAGAGGATTCTTTGCTAGGGGGAGAATGGCCTGAATGTCCTTATCATAGGACAATGGAGCTGCAGTTTTAAGAGATCCATCTTGTCTAACCCCTTCATTCAACAAATGAGGAAACTGAGGTTCAGAGTGAAAGTGACTTGCCTGGTAAGACACAGCTTTGAAGTGCCAAACGCAGGATTTGAATCCACATTTTCCTGATTGCAAGCCCAGCATTTAATCCACCAAAGCAGGCAACCTCCCTTCTGTCTAGTATCCTAAGGCCCCATCTGAACATCAGCTAATTCTTCCCTAATAGTAACAATGATTGAGAGTCAAAATATATAACCCAAGGTATCATATATTTAGTAGGAATGAAGGAATTACTCAGAGGAAATGATTGGAAGTTACTAGACAAGAGCAGCAGCAAAAATGGTTCAGACTAGGACTCATTTCTCCAGGACATCCCTTTCTTCTTCTGAAGCAAGTCCTTAAGCCAGAACTTCATCTTCTCTGCCCTCAGGCCCTGTACCACAGGCAGAAGCGGGTAGTCTTCATTTGGTTTGGGGTCAGCCAGTACAGCAGGTCTGCACCATTTAGGTCCCATATAGGTTCAGGAAGAAAAGGTATCAGTGAATTAGCAGGTTTAACAAACCAACATCTGCTTGACCAAGTAACTGCCCACTCCAGAAGACTGAGAAGCTGTTGGAGAGGGGAAGGTGGGAACCATGGAGATAAGACCTGTTCACCTCCTCTGAAGCAGGCTGCCTTAATCTCTCATTTAGCTTTTTGATGAGAACCTTCTCAAGCACTTCGGGGAGAAAGTACAGAGAGACATGATTCAAGTTGGGAGCAAAGAATAGCAGAGCTAAGATGTGAATTCTGGTGAGCCACGGCCAAAAACAACAATGTCCTTGTGGCTTCCAGAACATATCCTGCTGCTTCCCAGGAAGAGAAACGTCCCAAGGTCTCAGGGGTGACAGTGTGGGCTCAGCAGGGAACTTCTCATCCTTGTGTTCCTTCCAAGGTGAGCACGTGCTTTCCCTGGGCCAAGAGCTTAAGGTCTTTGCTCAGCAGGTCTTACCCAAATGGTTGTGGGGAATAGATAAGGTGAAGAACTTACAGGAATGTATGAATTCTTTTTCTCTATTTTATTATTTCTGTTTCCCCTATGACCTGTATAATATGTGCAGGCTCATATCTACTTGAGCCTTGGCCAGCTAGAAACATATTTACTTAACCTGAACTGATGACATTTATTGATATTTGGCATTTATCGATATTTAGTCTATTAGCTGGACCACTATCTGCTTGATTAAGCTTGAAGGCCTGACTTTCTGTTTCCTTGAAATCAAGAGATTTCAGGGAAACAGAAACCTTCCATTCAATCTCCCCAAATTGCAACAATCAATTAGATGCCTCCCCCTCCCCTTCTCAATGCTCTCTTACTTGTGATGTAATTTCTTGTATAAAAGCTATATATCTTTACTACTTCTTTAGCCCTCCTACTGCGAGCTTTCTCTTTCTTATCTCGAAATGGGATGGCTCATCCTCCGGAGATTTTCAATAAACAACTTTTCTGCCTTCCACTGAGTGATCTCTGAGTAGTCATTTTGCGTAAGGGTCTTCTACATCCCTCACATGGTGATGGATCAATTTGTTTTCTCTGAACCAATCCATATAAATCATGCGATTGCTTTCCTCTGTGGAACAAAGAATCAAAAGGCCCCTTTCAGGGAATTTTGCCAGAGTTCTTGGGAGAGCCAGGGGGCAGGATGCTCACCTATTTCGAACAAAGTTTGCCCAAAAGATTATTGTATTCACACTGAACAGCTTTTGCTCATATGCTGCTGGTCCATGTAAAACTAAAAACAGGAAGGAAACAGCTTCATTAAGATCAACATTAAGTGTAAGTGTTTCTCTCACCCCAGTGTTCTCTCCCTTTTCTCCTCCCAGAATGATCCCGTTCAGGCCTTCAAAGTTATTTCCCTAAAATGAAGTTTTCAACATGTTGCACCAACACTAGGAAAATTCCTGGGGTTTCTGTTGTCTTATGTAATCTGGGCCCAGCTCTGCCTGGCTCTAAATAAAAGTCTGGACACAAAGAGCCAAATGGTTTTCTGACCCTTCAGGCAAAGGTAGGAGCTGTCTCTGCTTAGGACTTTCAGAGCATTTGGTACCTCCCCTGGGCACTTCTCACATTCTGTTTTGCCTCCTCCGTGAGGAAAGGGAACTAGGTCTCTTCTAAGCTACAATAACATAGCACAAGCTCTGATGACTTTAAATCTTTGCAAACTGAGCCAGGCTCCAGAAAGTACCAGCTATTCAAGATGGGTATTGCAGTATGGGGAGTGCAGATAGATTCAAGCACTAGTACTTGAGCCATAAAGAAATGAATTCCCTGGCCAGGGCAAGTCACAAGAGATCAATGTTAACCTGGCCTTTTAGTTCTGCAGAATAATACCAGAAAGGTGAAAATAGGGGCAGAAGGTTTACACAAAAAAAGTGTTTTGGATCATCCATAACATAAATTCACACAATTGTTAAATGAGACTTTTGTCTAGTGATAAAGAAGTGGATGTACTAGTAAGAAATTGGATCCAAAAATGATGGAAGGAAAGAAGAGGCAGAAAGAAGGAAGAAAAAAGATGGAGAGAGGTGAGGAAGGATGGAAAGGAGAAAGAGGAAAGCCTTCCAACCAATGTGCAAAATCTCTGTGGAGGATTTAGGAAATTCAAGGACAAGAAGCACACAGAGTGACAGGTAAAGATCTACACTGGAGAAAAGCTTGAGGATTGGTGAGGTCCCTGCTCCATTGACATGGGAATGTGTATTTTCTTGTATGTGTTTTTGTGTCTCATCTTTCCTTCTGCGTAATAAGCTCCGAGAGTTCAGAGACAATGACTTATTTATTGTATTTTTCCCAGGGTTGAACAGAAGGCTCTGCATATAGGATGGGCTTAATCATATAAACTGAATTGAGAAACTGATTCTATTCTCCTGCTCACCTGAATAATGAAGTTAAGTTGAAGGACCTCTGAGGCAGATCTTCACAAAGACCTTCCAAACAAACCCTTGTTGACGTTCAGACTTTGGGCCATCTGATTTACTGAAGGTCAGATAGCTTTTTGTTCAGTGCTCCATGAACCTTAGATTTGGGATACAGCCCAGATACAACAAAATCCCAGCTCTACCTTTTACTGACTGTGGGAGATTGGATAAAACATTGAACCTGTGATTGCCCAAGTTTCCTAGAGTATAAAATGGGAATAATAATGGCATTTAACTCACAGGTTGTAGTGAGGAGCAACCTATAATATGTATGAAGTCAAGACATTTGTAAAACTGTATGTATTACAGAAGTGTCCACTGTTAATAGCTTGTGACTTTGGGAATCATTTCTTCTCTTTCAAGTCTCAGGCCTTCCTTCCAAATTAGGACTGATCATTCTACATCCATACACTACCCACTCAGGGCTGTTGAGAGGATTAAATGTGGAATGTATGTGGAAAGATGAGGAATTAGGATTCATTTTGATGTCACCGAGAATAGAGCAGGCAACAAGGATGATAATCCATAGCCCCAGAGATTCTACCCCTTCTCAAGCCCCCATTCTTCCAATCAAAATCTCCATTGCTTACAAGCTCCAAATACAAAAAGCAGCTCAGCACCGTAGTCCACTTCCACATAATTTGACTTGATGCTGCCAAATGCGATTGCTTTCCTCTGTGGAACAAAGAATCAAAAGGCCCCTTTCAGGGAATTTTGCCAGAGTTCTTGGGAGAGCCAGGGGGCAGGATGCTCACCTATTTCGAACAAAGTTTGCCCAAAAGATTATTGTATTCACACTGAACAGCTTTTGCTCATATGCTGCTGGTCCATGTAAAACTAAAAACAGGAAGGAAACAGCTTCATTAAGATCAACATTAAGTGTAAGTGTTTCTCTCACCCCAGTGTTCTCTCCCTTTTCTCCTCCCAGAATGATCCTGTTCAGGCCTTCAAAGTCATTTCCCTAAAAATGAAGTTTTCAACATGTTGCACCAACACTAGGAAAATTCCTGGGGTTTCTGTTGTCTTATGTAATCTGGGCCCAGCTCTGCCTGGCTCTAAATAAAAGTCTGGACACGAAGAGCCAAATGGTTTTCTGACCCTTCAGGCCAAGGTAGGAGCTGTCTCTGCTTAGGGCTTTCAGAGCATTTGGTACCTCCCCTGGGCACTTCTCACATTCTGTTTTGCCTCCTCCGTGAGGAAAGGGAACTAGGTCTCTTCTAAGCTACAATAACATAGCACAAGCTCTGATGACTTTAAATCTTTGCAAACTGAGCCAGGCTCCAGAAAGTACCAGCTATTCAAGATGGGTATTGCAGTATGGGGAGTGCAGATAGATTCAAGCACTAGTACTTGAGCCATAAAGAAATGAATTCCCTGGCCAGGGCAAGTCACAAGAGATCAATGTTAACCTGGCCTTTTAGTTCTGCAGAATAATACCAGAAAGGTGAAAATAGGGGCAGAAGGTTTACACAAAAAAAGTGTTTTGGATCATCCATAACATAAATTCACACAATTGTTAAATGAGACTTTTGTCTAGTGATAAAGAAGTGGATGTACTAGTAAGAAATTGGATCCAAAAACGATGGAAGGAAAGAAGAGGCAGAAAGAAGGAAGAAAAAAGATGGAGAGAGGTGAGGAAGGATGGAAAGGAGAAAGAGGAAAGCCTTCCAACCAATGTGCAAAATCTCTGTGGAGGATTTAGGAAATTCAAGGACAAGAAGCACACAGAGTGACAGGTAAAGATCTACACTGGAGAAAAGCTTGAGGATTGGTGAGGTCCCTGCTCCATTGACATGGGAATGTGTATTTTCTTGTATGTGTTTTTGTGTCTCATCTTTCCTTCTGCGTAATAAGCTCCGAGAGTTCAGAGACAATGACTTATTTATTGTATTTTTCCCAGGGTTGAACAGAAGGCTCTGCATATAGGATGGGCTTAATCATATAAACTGAATTGAGAAACTGATTCTATTCTCCTGCTCACCTGAATAATGAAGTTAAGTTGAAGGACCTCTGAGGCAGATCTTCACAAAGACCTTCCAAACAAACCCTTGTTGACGTTCAGACTTTGGGCCATCTGATTTACTGAAGGTCAGATAGCTTTTTGTTCAGTGCTCCATGAACCTTAGATTTGGGATACAGCCCAGATACAACAAAATCCCAGCTCTACCTTTTACTGACTGTGGGAGATTGGATAAAACATTGAACTTGTGATTGCCCAAGTTTCCTAGAGTATAAAATGGGAATAATAATGGCATTTAACTCACAGGTTGTAGTGAGGAGCAACCTATAATATGTATGAAGTCAAGACATTTGTAAAACTATATGTATTACAGAAGTGTCCACTGTTAATAGTTTGTGACTTTGGGAATCATTTCTTCTCTTTCAAGTCTCAGTCCTTCCTTCCAAATTAGGACTGATCATTCTACATCCATACACTACCCACTCAGGGCTGTTGAGAGGATTAAATGTGGAATGTATGTGGAAAGATGGGGAATTAGGATTCATTTTGATGTCACCGAGAATAGAGCAGGCAATGAGGATGATAATCCATAGCCCCAGAGATTCTACCCCTTCTCAAACCCCCATTCTTCCAATCAAAATCTCCATTGCTTACAAGCTCCAAATACAAAAAGCAGCTCAACACCGTAGTCCACTTCCACATAATTTGACTTGATGCTGCCAAATGGGATTGCTCCCTGCTGAAATGCATAAAAGTAGACTGGAGAACTGGGACCTAGGTAAGAATGAGAAATGTCCAGGTAGAGACATGTTGAAGACAGAGCAGGATCACATATCCTGGGCCCCTAGGTGGATTCCCTCCTTTGGGGTGGGAGATGACCATAACTGGGAATTAACAAGCAATCTCCTAAAGGGCTGCCCTTAACAGATACTGTCCAAGAGTGAGGCTGTGAGGAAGGACAAGTGCGGGGGTCTGGAGTAACCACTTGCATTAGATCCTGGCCCTGTTGTTGACTGAGACCTTGAGGGAAATGCTTTTATTTCTTTGAGGCTGATCTTTCCATTATAATTCCTTAATTATCCTTATGGGGCTGTTGTGAGGATCCAGCAGCATAAGACTTAGGAAGTGCTGCGAAAAATAGGTAATTGCTATTTTTTGTTGGCAATTCCTACTAAGCACAACCTTCCTGGGGATGGGAAGTATAGGGAAGGCAAGAGAAGGAAAGGTCATTGAAACAATTGAACTAATGTAAAGCCTATCATGCTAAATCCAAAAGCAGAAAGCCTTCTGGATGAGTGCACAGACAAGATATGTCACTCCAGAAACAAGACCTTACGCCACAACTCCTGTAAATGCTTAAGGCTACACTCACTCTGTTGATATCTGGCCACCCTGAGGGCAGGAAGTTCCAAGTCTCCCAGCATCTCCTGAAATTGAGCTTGAAGTTCTTTGGGATCCTCAAAATTCCATAAATATAGGTACATCATTGTATCTACGTCATAAGGACGGATACCCTATACGAAACACAGGAAAAAACATGTTAAGAAAAAAAAGATTTTACATGGGGGTAATATGTTTGGGGAATTTCTGTCATTTGATTAGGAGAGATGAGCCTACAGAGTTCAAAACCAAAAACAGTAGAAGGAAGCCTTCCAGCAATTGGGCAGAGTCTCTGTGAAATCCGAGGTCCCATCACAGCCTTGTGCTGCCTCCCCAGAGCCTCATCTTTGGCAGTTCAGTTCTTCAAGAAGATATCAGACAACCACTTGTTGGGGATGGTGGAGAAGATATTTGGCTCATCCACAGAACAAGAACACTGAAGACCAGGTTGAGTGGTACAGAGGATAAAGCACCACACCTGGAGTGAGGAAGAACTGAATTTGAATCTAGCCTCAGACCCTTATTAGACATGTGACCCTGAGCAAGTCACTTAACTTCATTTTCATTTGTAAAATGAGGGTCATAGTATTCTCTACCTCACAGGATTGCTGTAAAAGTATAAGTTAAATAAATTTGAAAGTTACTTTGGTATTTCAAATACATGATAGCTCTTATTGTTATAGATGGTCTCTAAGGTTTCCTTCCAACTCTGTGACACTGAGTCTAGGACTATGAAGGAAAAAAGTAAGAAAATGAATTTACCTTTGTAAGTCTTACCATGAATGGATTTAGCAGTATTTGTCGAATGTTATCTCTACTTATCTCTTTGAACTTAGTGATCCCTAAACTCTGTATAGAGAAAAAAGGGCATCATGAGAGCATTGCAGAACTTTATACTTTTTAAAAACTAATTTAGATCTATCGGAGGAAGTCAAGGCTATTTTAAAGTTGAATGGGAAGCATCAACAGATAGTAAGTCCCATCTCCTTGGAGGTCTTCAAATAAACACTAGATATCCACTTTTGAGGGATGTTGTAGAAATATAGCTCTGGGTTGGCCTCCACAGACATCCCAAATCCCATCCAGCTCCAAAATTCTGTGATTCTTTAGGGATCAAAAATACCATGATTCCCAAAAGCTGTGTAGACCTAGTCCTACCAAGCCATTCCACTCATGCAGGAGAATTGGTGGTAAAAAAATCAAGGATCTTACAACAGGAATTATTGATCCATATTCATTGCTGTTGACATTGATGACGGAGGAGCCCTGGTGGAACTTTATAGAAGCCAAAGGATCTTCAGGATGTTTGGGGAAGAATTGCCCATTAATCTCTCCAGGTATTATCTTGAAATACTACAGAAAAATAAGCAGAAAGAAGAAGGCTAGTCTTACTCCAAATTGTTTATCCCACAAAATCCTTCCTCAGTTCATAGCTTTTTTGCTGCCATTCTGCATTAGTGTAATAGCTTTTTAATTATCTCACTGTCTCCTATCTTCTCCCAACTCCATCTCAATTGTCCTCCACATGAGAATATGTATTTCTGAAACTCACAGTATGATCATGGTACTCTCCCAACTCTGGTACCATGAAACATATTAAAATAAGGATGAATATTAGAAAAGAATATTAGGATAGAAAAGAACCTCAGAACAAAGAATTATAGAATATGAGATGTTAGAACATAGAATGTCCACTGCTGGAGGTACTAATAAATCACAAATTTTTAAAGCATATCCTATGCTGAAAATGTAAAGAATCCCAGAAAATAAAATGTTAAAGCTTAGAGAAATCTTGGAGCTGGGAGGATTTTTAGAGGACATTAAAGATAAGCTCCCCATTTTACATAGGAGAAAACAGACCCATACAACTAGTGACATATTCAAGATCCTTGTCCCATTGCCCTCCAAAGAAGGTAGATGAAAGAGTGTCAGGAATGGGATATTCAGCCCCTATCCTAGAATAAACTGACAACTCTTATTGAATCCTTCCATTTCATCTTACCTACCTTGCTAATGGCCAAGATCTCCCTCTCTGTTTTGTTTCTTAGGCACTCAACTAAGGAGACTGAACTGTATTTCTCACAAGCAGACAGGTGGGCAATGACCTGCAAAGAAGAAACCACAAAGAATTAAAGTTCTCATAACTGAATCCTTAGCCTACACACCAATAGAAAAATCCCTTCCCATTCAATGGAAAAATCAATAAAGAATCATTTGTATGTAAGGAGGAGACCAAGCTGGAAGCTGAGTACCCATAGGGGGTGAGTCCTGCCAATCATGAACCTCCTGTTTACAGGGCTCAGTGCCAGCCAATAGAAATGGTTATGGGCAGGAGCAGGTTACAATAAGTTGAACCATTGAGTCAGAGTTGTTCATCACTGGCTCCAAAGGAGAACAAATGTTCTGGTATGTTAAAAGGTGCTGCTATTGGCTCAGAGACCTCAGTCCAGGTCACGGCTCACTCACCAAGACATTGTGATCCTGGACAAGTCAGAGAATGACAGAACTACAGAAGTAAAAGGGACCTTACAGATGATTTCATTTAACCTGTACCTGAGTGCACTTAAAGAACTCTTTCTGCAGTTCTGGGATTGTCAGGAAATAGAATTCCCCAAAGTCCCCTAGAAGGGACTTTGAAAACCACCTAATCTAACTCATTTTTACAGAGGAAAAAACTGAAGTTTTAAGAAGGCAGATAATTTCCCTAAAATAAAAGGAATATTAAGCAGAGCTAGGGATAAAATCTTTCCTTTCTGTGCCTTAGTTTCCTTCTCTGTAAAAGGGAACTGTTGGACAGATCATTTCTATGGTAACATTCAGCTTGAACATTCAGTGATTCGAGTGAGTCCTCTTATAGCCCAGAAAAACCCGAAGGGCAGGGAGACCAGGCTATGGGGCTGGGAGGCCAATAATATTAAGGAAGGATAATGCCTTATAAAGACTAAAGGGCTTATTAAAGGAATTACAATTAATTAAAGGACAATCACTATGTCCCCACAGTCCTTTCTCTCAGTCCTGGCTCTCTCCATCACAAGACCATTGGAACTGGCCTGAATCTCCTCACTGTTGAAAAGAGCCACGTCCATCAGAATTGATCGTCACATAATCTAGCTTTCTATGAACAATGTTTTCTAGCTCCTACTCACTTCAGTTAGCATCAGTTCATGTAATTCTCTCAAAAGACAAGGAACTCACTCTTGTAATGGATTCTGAGCGAGATGAAATCAAGCCAGGTTGGATGGTCACATCCCTCTCCTTGATTGTCCTGTACAAGAAGGCTTTGGACATGGGAGACAGAACCTGGGGGAACAAAGCACAGCAGAGGGGAGGAACAAGCAGTTATGGAAGGCCCAGACACTCCTGGCTGAGCAGAGACAGGGGAGACTGAGTCAGAAAGTCAGGACCGTTACTTACGCTGCCCCGCCCCAAGCTAACCATCTAGGACAATTACCAACAGCAGGCTCTCTGTGGGACCCAGACCTTTGGTCCTTGGGCACATCCAGGTCTAAATCCTAGTTTAACACAAAGGGAGCCCTGTTAGCTCTGGGTGTTACCCAGACCTCTCTGGTGATTGAAGCCCAAGGTATGATGAGATGCCTGGGCTTGTTCACTGTATCTCTGCATCCCTTAACTACTTTTGTGAGCATGAAGGAGACAATAGGTATAAAGTGCTGTGTAAACCATAGTCTACCACGTCAGAACCATAGATTGACAGATGAATTCATGCTCCTCCTTTTATATAATTGAGAATTAAAAAAAAAACATTAAAGTGCTGACTGTGACAACCCCTGAGCTTAGCATTGGAGATACAGAAACAAAATCAAGACACGTCTGCTCTCGAGGAGTTTACAGTCTAATGAGAAAACCAAGGCAATGGAAGGGAAGGGATTTATTCAAGACCACAGAGTTAATAAGTGGCAGGACCAGGATAGGAACCCAGACCCTCTCCCAATCATGCTGCCTCCTGTCAGCCACTATCATCCTTATCATCATTATTCCTCCACTGATGGCTTACCAGATGCTTCATTCTAGCCGTGCACCTGTGTCAAGAGACCATACATAAGTCATGTCAAATGTGTCAAATACACTGCTAGAAACTGACACCTGGGTGTGCCAGAACCAGATTAAAATATGATTGGGAGGGGCGGCTAGGTGGTACCATGGGTAGAGCCAGGAGAAAGGAGAAACTGAGTTCAAATTCCCCCTCAGACAGTTACTAAGGGTCTGACCTTGGGTAAGTTACTTAACCCTGATTGCTCCCCAATAGATGTAGTTAGAAAATATTTAACAAAGGAAATAAAAATATAAAAAACCAGAACATTGTGTTTAAAAATTAAATCAATATGGAGCTCACAGGGATCCTATGTAGATTAATAATCTCCATCTCAATCTAAGTTTGATACATGCCTACGGGCTAGAATGATGGGTTGGGAGTGAGAAGGGCCTTGAGAGTAAATTTTGCCTCTGACAATTTCTGATCCTGAGAAATTCTGGGAAAACTGTTTAATCTCTCTCAGCCCTGGCATAAAATAATATATCATGCTGTTAAGAAGATTGAATGGGATCCATAGGTGAAGGACTTTTCAGATCTTCAAATGCTGTCTATCTATCTTTCTATGAAAACTAGTAGGTCCAATCTGGAAAAGCTTTGATTATATGCCTACTAATAAACTATGATCTAAAAGTCAACCTGGTAAGTTGGAGGTGGAATGGTGACTTTTTCAGCTATAAAAAGGCTCTGATTAATGTTAGTAAGAAGGGCATTTGGGAAAGTTACTGGGATTTCCATATGGCAAGTAAAAGCAGGTGCTAACAGAAAGAAGTCATCAGTCCCAATGTCTGAGACAAGGAAGTATGATAAAACAGGTAAGAAAAACTCAGGCTCTTGCTTGTGACTACAAGAAACCTCTTTCCAGACTGAGGTCATTTTTTTTTCTTTGTTTAAATACTATTTTATTTTTCCAAACATGGGCAATGCTAGTTTTCAACATTTACCTTTGCAAAACCTTTTCTCCCTCTCTCCACTCTTTCTCCTTCCCCAAAATATTAAGCAATCAGATATAAGTTAAATGTGTGCAAATTCTTCTAAGCATTTTTCTATATTTGCAAACTATTTCTATGTTTGCAATTTGCAATTTCTGTATTTGCAAAAAACAAAAAATCAGATAACAAAGGGAAAGAACACAAGGAAGAAAAAACAAACAACAAATGGTGAAAATACTTGCTTCAGTCTCTATACTTCTCTCTCTGGATGTGGATGGCCCTTTCCATTACAAGTCTATTGGAATTATAAGGGTCATTTATCACTTACATGTGAGGAAGCATTTATTCCCCCAATGGACTCATCAAAAATGGCCACAAGGCCAGGATCTCCTCCAAAATGGCCAATATTCTCCTGGATCCACCTCTGGGCAGCCACCTGATCTAGGTAACCCCAGTTGCCAGATGTGTGCTTATCCTCAGTGCTGAAAGACATATTAGACAAGGATTGAGAATTCTTAAGAATACAAGTTTCATAATCACACTCCAGCTCACTCACTTTGAAAATGAGGACTCTGAGGCTCACAGATTGACTTGACAAAAGTCACATATATCATATGCTGCACAGCCATAATTTGAACTTGGATTCTTTGACTACAAATTCAGTGCTTTTCCTGATATGTTGGGGCAGCAAAGGATGACAAGAAAACTAGGATCTTGCCAGGACAAATGACTCACATTTCACTTGGGTAAGTCTCACCTGAAGAACCCAAGGAGACCCAGCCTGAACTGGATAGTGACGACTACGATGTTCTGGGAGGCCGACAATAGGGAACCATCATACATGGAAGCAGAGCCAAAAAGGAAATGGCCACCATGGATCCACACCATCACCTGCAGGAATCAGATAGGGTTTTGTTATAGGAATAACTCCCACCAAACATGGTTCTGTTGTTCTCTTACTCAACAGAAAAACACTGTGTTCTGCTCCCTTGTGTGACATGATAAAGTAGCACTAAATGTCAGTGAATTTATTTCTTATCAAGATACTGTACATCGAGAGGTGAAATGATTGGGGCAGAGCCAAGATGGCGGAGAGGACACACGCTTCTTTCTGAACTTCTCCTTGGATCCTCAATTAATTACCAAAATCAGCCTCTGAATTAGTTCTAGACCAGCAGAATTCATGAATATTGGGAGTGCAGCAAATTAACAGCAGGAGATAATTTTGAAGATCAACAGAAAAGGCCTGTTTTGATCGGGCACAGGGAGGTGGCCAGGCACAGGATGCCAGGTACAATCTCCAGAGTGGTGCAGACTCCATACTGTGGAGAATCTATGGTGAGGACTCTACCACAGTGTTGGCTACTCTGCCCTAGCTGCAAGCCAGGAGATCAGCAGAGAAGTTATAAAATATCCAGCACAAACACAAAAGGTAAACAGTGAACCCCAAAGCACCTGAGTCTCACTGGACCTGGCCACACCCACCCAGCACTGCCCCAGTCCCAGGACAGACACTGCTCCTGGATGGCTGTAGAGGAAGCTTGGAACCTCCTTACCCTAAAAGCAGAATCCAATTTAAAAAAAAAAAAAGAAATTCGTAAAAAGGCAAAGCAAATTCTAACTATAGATAGCTTCTAAAGTGAAAGAAAAGAACAGAATTCACACCCTGAGGAGACTAAAAGCAGATTGTCCCCAGATGAAGTCCCAAATGGGGATATAATCTGGCCCCCTTCACACAAGGGTCTCCTAAAAGAAATTTAAAAGGACCTTAAAAGAGAACTGGAAGAAAAATGGGGACAGGAAAGAAAAACTCTGCAAGAATTTTCATCCCATGATATAGCTATCACAGAGATTTGGCTTACTGGCAACCTGGACCCCTCTTTTGCATGGTCAGGAACATAGATATTGAGGTACAAACAGTCTTCAGAAGTAGCAGGAATAGAGAAGTTTATGGTCAAGGACTTCCTCAGTCTTTCTAGGATATTAATATCCTGCAAACACCTGGAAAACAGAAGAAAGATTGCACCTCAGGAAAATCACAGAAAGAAACCTGGCCATTTCAGAGTTTGATAATACCAGGTTCCAACTGGGATCTAGCTGCATTTCCACTCTTGTCACACCATATCCCCTTCATTTAGGCTAAGAATGACAATATTAATAACAGAAACAATAAAAGCAACTCCCAGATACATGGAAGAAAACATTTCCAAAATAAAGGAAATTACCCAAAGAGAACAAAATAATGTTGGAACAACAGAATTATGAGTGCAACATACCTAATGTGCCTTGCCTATTACTGGAGTCAAGCCTGCAGAAATGTCATGTCCTAATCACTTTATTCAATTAAAAAAAGATATTTTATCCATCTGTGCTAGAATTCATAAAATAAAAATAATAATAATTTTCCCCTGACTTTCTATCTGAGCTTCATAGAAAAATAAATAAGAGGTTTGGTACAGTGACTAAGAGACCAGCAACTGGAGTAGGAAAATGAGTTCAATTCAATTTAGGCACAAAGTAATGGTGTGATCCTAAATATGTCATGTAACCTGTCACATTCTCAGTCTCTTCATCTGAAAAATCAAGATAAAAATAGCAACTATCTCACTGGGTTGTTAAGAAGGTCAATGAGATAATATATTTAAAATGCTGTTACAGAAAGCTCTCAAAATAGTTTACTAATGCTTTCCTTTCAGGGAGATAAGGACCCAGTGGTAGAATCCTGATCCTGGAATTAGGAAGCTAGAAACAATCCTTGTAGCTCCAAGACAGGATTCTTTCTGCTACACATTCTGATGATTCTCAAGGTTTTTGGTGTCAGGATTGCTTTATACATACTATTAAAAATTACTGATGCTCTCAAGAACAAAGTGGAAATAAGAAACTAGGTAGTTTAGTGGATAGAGAGCTGAAACTAGAATCAGTAATACTGAATCCAAATCCAGCCTCAGATACTCAGTAGCTATCTAAACCTGGGAGAATCACTTAATCTCTGTCTGCCTCAGGTTCCTTATGTGTAAAGTGTGAATAATAATACCTACCTCCCAGGATTTGGGGAGGATCAAATGAAATATTTGTAAATCTCCTTGGAAACTTGGAAGCATTATATAAATGCTAACTGTTATTAATATTAATAGTAGAAGTTAGGAGTAGTAGTAGTCAGAGTACAATGGTATTATCATAAGACTCCATGGAACTCAGCAGGGTTGGGGAGTAAGCTGTCACTGCCCACAGCGTCTCCAGTTGCAAGCTGGACCAGGGGCAGAGTTACCACAAAAGCTCTTTGAGAGAAAGAGCAGATTCCTTCATTCATTCTCATGAGAAGCAGGTGTGCTCATGGGTAAGATACACAGAATGCAGACTCAGGAGCAAGCTTTATACCGTTGGTTTGGGTCTTTACTCCTGTCTTCAAAGTTCCGATTGCTCAGATTTACAATTCCACATAGTTACAGTTGGTTGGATTTATCAGTTACAATTGATCAGATTTACAACCCTCATTATTTAACTATTTCATATATCAATGATTTCATTCTGCTTTGACAATATCTGTGGAAACCCAACTTCTCATACTCCCAACCCACTCATACACTCCTTTATCCTCATCATCAATTGGCTCAGGAGGCAGGACAAGTGGCAAAAACCACAAGTATGAACACATTTTCCCCATAATGGGTAGATTTCAAATTCCCAAAGGAGCAAGTAGGGCTTCCAGCTGCAGAGAAACAAGGCAGCCCCTCCCCCTCCCCCAGGCTCCTCCCTTCTTGCCTCAACTCATTCTCTGAGAGGAACCGTTACCTTTATATTTTTCCCTGGCATCATGCCATCTAAGCTTTCTCACCTGGATGCAGAGGAAGAAGCCATGGTCCTATAGCCTCTGCCACCCAGGGTTCTGGGTTCTGCCCCGATCTCAGAGAAGCCAGGAGCCCTTGGTTCTCCAAGGCTGCATCCTCCATCACTACCCTGACTGCAGCTTCTGCCTGGGCTCCTGCCACTGCTGCTTGTACCACTCCTGCTCCTGCTCCTGCTCCTGCTGCTTTTCACCACTCCTGCTCCTGCTCCTGCTCCTGCTCCTGCTGCTTGTACCACTCCTGCTCCTGCTCCTGCTGCTTGTACCACTCCTGCTCCTGCTCCTGCTCCTGCTCCTGCTCCTGCTCCTGCTCCTGCTCCTGCTCCTGCTCTTTTCACCACTCCTGCTCCTGCTCCTGCTCCTGCTCCTGCTGCTTTTCACCACTCCTGCTCCTGCTCCTGCTCCTGCTCCTGCTGCTTGTACCACTCCTGCTCTTGCTCCTGCTCCTGCTTCTGCTGCTTGTACCACTCCTGCTCCTGCTCCTGCTCTGCTCCTGCTGCTTTTCACCACTCCTGCTCCTGCTCCTGCTCCTGCTGCTTGTACCACTCCTGCTCCTGCTCCTGCTCCTGCTCCTGCTGCTTTTCACCACTCCTGCTCCTGCTCCTGCTGCTTGTACTGCTCCTGCTCCTGCTCCTGCTCCTGCTGCTTGTACCGCTCCTGCTCCTGCTCCTGCTCCTGCTCCTGCTCCTGCTCCTGCTGCTTTTCACCACTCCTGCTCCTGCTGCTTTTCACTGCTCCTGCTGTTTTTCACTGCGCCTGCTCCTGCTCCTGCTCCTGCTCCTGTTCCTGCTCCTGCTGCTTTTCACCACTCCTGCTCCTGCTCCTGCTCCTGCTCCTGCTGCTTGTACCACTCCTGCTCCTGCTCCTGCTCCTGCTCCTGCTGCTTTTCACCACTCCTGCTCCTGCTCCTGCTGCTTGTACCGCTCCTGCTCCTACTCCTGCTCCTGCTGCTTGTACCACTCCTGCTCCTGCTCCTGCTCCTGCTCCTGCTCCTGCTCCTGCTCCTGCTCCTGCTCCTGCTCCTGCTCCTGCTCCTGCTGCTTTTCACCACTCCTGCTCCTGCTGCTTTTCACTGCTCCTGCTGTTTTTCACTGCGCCTGCTCCTGCTCCTGCTCCTGTCCCTGCTACTTTTTCCCTATGGGCCATGCCAGCTGCTCTATGCCCCTCTCCAGTCCTACAGCCAGGAGACTGCACACTGCAGCTGCAGTGTCTTGCAGGAGCTGCCTCTCAATGTGCCACCAATAGGCATAACCTCAGCTTCAGCCTCCAACCTGACATTCCTGCACAGTGCACATCACTGGGAAGGAGCTGTCCACGGCTGAGACCAATGAGGACATTATAAGCTGTCAGGTAGGTGCTCTGTAGTACACAGGATAGTCTTTATTTCAAAAAAAATGTTCCATGGCAAGTCAAGGGAGGGAAAGGGTGAACTGAACCCTAATGTTTTTTAAATGTAGGCATTCTTAAATCTTTTTAAAAAATACATGAAGGTTAAATTATTTGGTCTCTATGACCTCTTCCTCCTCTTATAATTTATGAGTCAGTGAATCTGGGCTCTGAAATTTACTAGCTTTGTGACCTCAGATGAGATGTTTAATCTCAAGGCCTTAATTTTCCCCTCTTTAGTAATATGTTTACTAGCTGCCTCACTACACTGCCCTGACCTCTGGAGTCCTATATCAGTGAAGACAAATTAAGCAGTTTTTCAAAGCTGTATAGCCCTAGAGAAAAAGGAAGCTTTTTTATTTTAAGACACAGAATTGTGCTTTAGGCACTGGGGGATTTAGAAAGTTTGGATAAGATACCTTGGTGCCCTATGCCCATCTGGTAAGAGAAAGTTGAGGAAGTCACTTACATGGGTGGGTAAGAAGTAGCATTTTTCACTTTACTCCATGGTTCTGGTGGCTGTGGAGGAGAAAACCTCAGGGCCCCAATAGGAGGTCTGGCAAAGGGGATTCCCAGGAAAACATTGACTCCTTTGTCAAAACTCTTGAAGCTGATGTGAGTCCCACGGATCTCTCCATATTCAGTGCTCCTGATGGGGTCATCAGCTTTGTCTCCTGTGAACAAAGATGAAGGGAAACCCTGAGGATAGACAGAGGGCCAAGAATTGCTGTAGAAATCCGTATGTTTCCCTCCCTATCACACTCCACTGGATGGGAATGCAGGCCTTCTATTTCTGCCATAATTACTTTCATCTAAAAGGCAAAATGAAGAAATCAACACAGGCTCAGTCTTACAAGCACTTCCCTTTGACAAGTAACCTATAGAAAGGTATAGAATAACAACAGTAAGGAATAAACCGACAATTTTGGAAAACCACACTTTGCTCAATGCCTTGAATAACCATGATTCCTGATGACTGATGATGAAACATATTTCTTAATTCCTCCAAAGGTTTATTGTATCTAAAGTTCTGTTGACCTCCTTAACTTCTTTCTTCCTTGTTTATGTGTTTGTTTTTGTGGTTCAATTTATCTAGTTCTAATAGAGGGAAGTTGACATCCCACACTGGTATAGTTTTGCTGTCTATTTGTTTTTGCAACTTTTTTAACTTCTAGATAAATTTGGACACTGTTTCACTTGGTGCATATATGTTTAGTATTGATATTACTTCATTGTCTATAGTATTCTGTACAATTTGTAGTTTCCTTATTTCTTTTAATTAGATTTATTTTTGCTTTTGCTTGACCTGAGATCAGGATCAATACTCTTCTTTTTTTTTTTTTTAGCTGCAGCTGAAGCATAATACCCCAGCCTTTTCCTCTTTGCTCAGTATGTATCTCTGTGCTTCAAATGTGTTTATTGTAAACAACAAATTGTAGAATTCTAGTTTTTAATGAAATCTACTATCTGCTTTTGTTTTATATGAGAGTTCACACCATTCACATGCACAATAAAAATTTTATTACTGTATTTCCCACATTCTATTTTCCCAAATTATTTTATCTCTTCTTTCCCCATTTCCCTCCTCACCAGTGTTTTTCTTATTGAGGAAGATGACTCCCTCAATCTGCCTTCCCTCTTTTCAGTCTATCCTCCATTTCTCATCCCTTTCCACTTCTGCCCTATCCCTCTATTATCCTCTCCCTTTACTTTTCTCTTTTTCCTTCTACTCCCTATAGTACAAAACAAGTTTCTATATCAAACTATATTCTCTCTTTGAGACAATCCATTGATTGTCTCTCCCTTTCCCCCCAACTGTAATAGTTCTTCTTTGCTTCCACATGTGATGTAATTTATCTTCTTTTATCTCTTCTTCCAGTACAATCTCTTTTCCACCCCAATTTCTTTTTTTTATATCATCATATTAAAGTGAATATATACTTACACCCTCTAAGTATACCCCTAACAAAGATACACTTCTCAAGAAGCACACATATCATCATTCTGTGTAGGGGTGTAAATGTTTTAATTCTTAAAAAGTATAAGATTTTTCTTTCACTTTTTAATTATGCTTCTCTTTTGTTCTATATTTGAAGATAATTTTTTGTATTCAATTCTGATTTTTTCATCAAAAATTATTTAAAATTCCTTATTCACTGAAAGTTCATTTGTATCCCTGAAAGATAATGCTTAGTTTTGCTGGCTAATTGATTCTTGACTTCAATCCGAGCTCTTTTGCCCTGAATATCATATTCCAGGTTTTTCAGTCTTTTAAAGTTGAAGGTGATATGTCCTGGGCAATCGTGATTTTGGCTCCTGTTATGACTTTTTTCTGAATATTTGTAGTGTTTTCTGCTTGATCTAATCATTCTAGGATTGACCTACAATATTCCTTGGAGTTTTTATTTGGGAGTCTCTTTCAGGGGGTGATTGGTGTATTCTGTCAATGACTGTTTTGTCTTCTAGTGCTAGGATATCAAGGTGGCTTTTCTTGATGATTTCTTTAAAAAATATTGTCCAGATTTTTTTTTCAATCATGATTTTTAGGAAATCCAATAATTCTTAGATTCTCTTTGCTGGATCTATTTTCCAGGCAGTTGTGTTTCCAATGAGGTTCAATTTTACTTTGTCTTCAGTTTTAATTTTTTTTTTGTTTTGTTTGACTGGTTCTTGATATCTCATTGAGGCATTCACTTCCATTTGCCAATTTTAATTGTTAGTCAATTATTTTCTTCAGTTAGTTTTTTTTTAATCTCCTTTTGCATTTGGTCAATGGTGCTTTTAAAGGAGTTGTTTTGTTCACTGGATTTTTTTTTCATTTTACCAATTCTGTTTTTAAGTTGTTCTCTTTTTCCATTTCATCAATTCTATTTTTAAAGGTGTTGTTTTCTTTTTCTATTTTACCAAATCTATTTTAAATGGTTTTCTTCAGTACATTTTTCCCCATTTCACCAAATGTATTTTTAAAGAGTTATTTTCTTCAGCAAATTTCTGTGTTTCCTTTTCCAAGCTTTCCTGCGAAGCTCTCATATTTTAATTATTTAGTTAGAAGTAATATTTATGGATTCTGTCACTCTAAAGATCTATTCAGAGCTCCAATCTAATGTTGATTCTGAGGGAAATCAGGAAGAGCTCAGGCAATGTTCTGTCTACTCTCTGCCATCATGGCTCAACCACATATTTCTTAATTGGTGCTAGAAAGGTGACAACTCAGGTTATAAAAAGAGACAAATTTTTGGACCTGGCCAATTTAGCAATTTGTTCTTCTTGGCTATATATATATTTATCATGATAACTTTGGTTTTTGTTTTGTTTTTATTTCAGTGGACAAGGGAAGGGAGGGAGAAAAAAAATTAAATATTTTTTTAAATGATTTGTAGAGTTAAGAAGTCCTGACCATCTCCTCTCAATCAAATATACTGAAGCCAGATCCCCTGAGCTCCCTCACCCCATGACCTGAATCCTTATAAAAGCTTTGAAAGGGAACGACTTCAAATGGTACTCTTCTAATCCATACCTGACTAAAAATACCCCTTCGAATGTCCTTGAGATGTGGTCATTATTTCCCTTGAAGCTCTTCAGACATGAAGTCCTTGCATTTTTAGACAGCTCTGGTGCTGCCACAGGAACTGTCTAGCTTTGGGATCCTGAGGCTCAATCAAGCTACAGCTTCACAAAAATTTTACCTGCAACCTAGTTTAAGAAGGCACAGATCTCAAACTATTATAAAGGAGTAATGACTGAGACATTTTTCTGCTGGCTAAGAAATAGAATGGTAAATCAGTGGAATAGATTAGATACAAATTACCTTATAGTAAATGACCCAAAGTAATCTAGTATATAACAATTGCAAAGATCCAAGCTTTTAGAGCAAAAAAAAAATATTATTTGACAGAAAATTGCTGGAAGAACTAGAAATTAGTATGGCAGAATCTATGTATAGACCAACATTCACCCCATATACCAAGGTAAGGTCAAAATGAGTACATGGTTTACACTGAAAGTATGATATCATAATCAAAGTAGGAGTGTGTATAATAATTTATTAAAACATTAAAATTTATTAGAACATTAAAACTGTTCCAAATCAATCAATAAAAAATGTTCTAAATCACTGTTAATAAGAAAAATACAAATAAATATTATAGAATATAATTGTTCTATAAGAAATAATCAGCAGGGTGATTTCAAAAAGGGCTGGAGAGCCTCACATGAATTGATGCTAAGTTAAGAACCAGGAGAACATTGTACACAACAACAACAAGATTCTACAAAGATCAATTCTGATGGATGTGGATCTTTTCATCAGCGAGGTGACTCAGGCCAGTTCCAATGGTCTTATGCTTGAGAGAGCCCTCTGAACCCTAAGAGAGGACTATGGGGACTGAGTGTGAATCTCAACATAATATTTTCACATTTTTAAATTGCCCTGTGCTTGCATTTTGTTTTCTTTCTTTCTGTTTTTCCTTTTTGATTTGTTTGTGCAGCATGATAATTGAGGAAATATGTGTAGAAGAATTGCACATATTTATTATATATTGGATTAATTGTTGTCTAAGGAAGGGGTTTGGGGAAAGGAGACAGAAAAAATTGAAACATAAGGTTTTCCAAGGGTGAATGTTAAAAACTCCCTGTGCATATGTTTTGAAAATAATTTTTTTAAAAATCTTCTTAATTTATAAAGAAGTAAGAGGATGAGGGAATAAGATAAGGGAGCTATATAGGGTTATATAATTAACAGATATGGAATAAAGAGGATTGGGAAGCATGGGGTGAGAAAATTAAGGAATGATATAAAATTAAAAAGGGTTTGTACAAAAAAACCCCAATCAAGATGAACTTAGAAGGGAAGCAATAAACTGAGAAAAATTTTAACATTCAAGGGTTTTGATAAAGGCCTCATTTCTAAAATATTTAGGAAATGGACTCAAATTTATAAGAATTCAAGCCATTTTCCAATTGATGGATGGTAGAAGGACATGAACAGGCAATTTTCAGATGAAGAAATTAAAACCATTTCTAGTCATATGAAAAGGTGCTCTAAATCATTATTAATCAGAGAAATGCAAATTAAGACAACTCTGAGGTAACACTTAAGATCAGATCTGATTTTATTTGTGTGGAAAATATTTTATAATTGTGTTCATATAGTACTTGACTTTACCTTGGTAGGTAGAGTCCCCAAAATTTATATTATCTACAGTTATTTTAAATGGAATTTCTCTTTGTATCTTGTGCTGCAGGACTTGATGAGTAATATACAAAAATGCTTTCTGTGGATTTGTTTTGTATTCTGCAACTTTGGTAAAGGTGTGAGTTTCTAGTAATTTTTTAGTGGATTCTTTAAGTATACCATCAAATCATGTGCAAAGAGTGATAATTTGGTTTCTTCTTTATCTATTCAAATTCCTTTAATCTCTTTTTCTTCTCTTATTGACAAAGCTAACATTTCTAATACAATATTGAATAGTAATAGTGGTAGTGGGCAATCTTGTTTCACCTCTGATCTTATTGGGAAAGGTTCTAGTTTATCCCCATTACATCAGATGCTTGCTAATGGCTTTAAATAGATGCTATTGATTATTTTAAGAAAAATTCCATTTATTTCTATTCTTTCTAATGTTTTTAATAGGAATGGGCGTATATGAAAATATGCTCCAAATAATTATTAATTAGAGAAATTAATTAATTTAAGACAACTCTGAGATACCACTATACACCTGGCAGATTGGCTAGAATGAAAGGGAAAGATAATGAGGAATATTGGAGGGGAGGTAGGAAAACAGGGACACTGATACATTTTTGGTGGAATTATGAACACATCCAGCCATTCTGGAGGGCAATTTGGAACTATGCTCAAAAAGTTATCAAACTGTGTATAACCTTTGATCCAGCAGTGTTTCTACTGGGCTTATATCCCAAAGAGATACTAAAGAAGGGAAAGGGACCTGTATGTACCAAAATGTTTGTGTCAGCCCTGTTTGTAGTGGCTAGAAGTTGGAAAATGAATGGATGCCCATCAATTCGAGAATGGTTGAGTAAATTGTGGTATATGAATGTTATGGAATATTATTGTTCTATAAGAAATGACCTAACAGGATGAATACAGAGAGGAGTGGCGAGACTTACATGAACTGATGCTAAGTGAAATGAGCAGAACCAGGAGATCATTATATACCTCAACAACGATACTGTTTGAGGATATATTCTGATGGAAGTGGATCTCTTCGATAAAGAGAGCGAATTCAGTTTCAATTGATCAATGATGGACAGAAGCAGCTACACCCAAAGAAAGAACACTGGGAAATGAATATAAACTGCTTGCATTTTTGTTTTTCTTCCCGGGTTATTTATACCTTTGTGCAACAAGAGAACTGTTCGGTTCTGCACACGTATATTGTATCTAGGATATACTTTAACCTATTCAACATGTAAAGGACTGCTTGCCATCTGGGGGAAGGGGTGGAGGGAGGGAGGGGAAAAATAGGAACAGAAGTGAATGCAAGGGATAATGTTGTAAAAAATTATCCAGGCATGGATTCTATCAATAAAAAGTTATTTTTAAAAAAATTTTTCAGAAAATGAATTTAAACTGATCTTCACAGGGATTTATAAACTATAAGCTTCTTATAGATCTGAAGCCTCTGATGTGGGACTTGGCTATTTGAGAGAAAATCTTTTCTGAGACTTTTGAGTTCTGAATTTGGAAATGATTGTCTGAAGGACAAAAAACATGTCATAAGTTACTAACAGGGATGCCATCCTGAACTATAACATATGAACGTTTATATCTGGACAAGAGCTGGGAGGAAAATCTTAGCCTCTACTTGAGGTCAGACTTTCTAACTTCATGCCCCTACTGTGTTCCTTTCCATAGGAATGATTCCCACTGATTCATGAGTCTGACTAAGAGTTGGAATTATAGCTGCATATGGTCCCCATTTGGGAATTCATAACTAAAGTAAAACAGAATTGTGGATGCTTTGTCCTGTTATACTCATGTGCCTGCTTTTTTTCTGTTCCAGCAAATTTCTATATTCAGAGCACATAGTCAGCTTAAACAAGCTGCAAAGTACAAGAGATCTCTGCTATACACCTATACACTTTTTACTTCATTTTTTCCCCTTCTCCCCTTCATCTTTTCCAAGCAGGAACAGTTTTATATATGGACATATTTATGTATGCATTTATGTATGTATATATGTATACACACATACAAACATATCCATATTCAAAGAGATCTATAAATACAAACATATTCTATTGGGTCCTGGATAGTGGGCCATATCCCCCCACCGTTTTTTGTCTTACAATTAGAGTTGGGAAAATTGAGTTAAAAGAAAACTTTAAACCTTGAAGCTCCAATTCTCCCTATGCAACAAGTGAACTGTTCGGTTCTGCAAACATATATTGTATCTAGGATATACTGCAACATATCCAACATATAAAGGACTGCTTGCCATCTAGGGGAGGGGGTGGAGGGAGGGAGGGAAAAAAAATTGGAACAGAAACGAGTGTCAATATAAAGTAATTATTAAATAAAAAATTAAAAAAAAAAGATAACTCCCTTATCCTCTCCCCCCACTCTTTGTATTCCTCTTTATTCCATACATCTTAGTCTATTGTCCTGTATACCCTTTTATCTTGCTCACTCACCCATTCATTTTGTTATAAATTAAGAAGAATTTTATATTATATATCTGTGTGTCTGTATATATATATAGGTGTGTGTATATTTGTATGTATGTATATATGTACATATACACACATACATATGTCCGCAGTATTTATTTTGTATTGTTCCCTTGGTTGAAAGAAGAGTTCACAGGAGAAGCACTTACCTTGTATGATTCTAAGAGAATTCAGGTGCAAAAAGGGTACCTCTAGTGTAGTGGGCTGAGGCTCGAGTTGATGCACTGAGGTCCCAAGCACATGAGGCTAAATAGTAATTGGACCATATCCTATTAAAATATAAGCTTGGAGAAAGAATGGCCGCGCCCACTCTTTGTGCAAGTCCTGATGGATTGTATAGGAAATGACTATTTTGGTGGGTGGAAGCAGGGGAGTGGAAAAGGAAGGGGAAGGAGAGACTGCTGGCTGGCATTTTGACACAGCTGCTCAGATTGCTATTGCAACGGCCCTTCAGCTCAGATCCCCCTCTGTTACCTGGCTTCCTGTCACAGCTGCCCATATTGCTATCGCAATCTTTGTTGCCCACATTGCTATCACAATCCTTATTCACCTCTTCATTTCAATAAAGATTGAAGATTTTCCCCTTAACCTGAATTCCTGACTCCGGCTGATTTTAAATATGCGGTCATCACACTCTAGGGTCAAAGAGATTCTATTAAAGTCAAAAGAATTTATTCAATCATAGCTGAAGGGCTAGTCTCTAAAGAAGTCCACCTGAAAATTAGGAGCATAGCTAGCAGGCTAACAGCCTATAAGACTGTAAATTGTAAAACAAAGCTAAGAAGGAGCCAGAATGTTTTTTCATCCAGGTAAAGAGATAGGATGTCTTTTACCAAGACAAATGCCAACACAATGATTGACCATTGTCAATCAGGAAAGTTTTTTTGCAGAGGACAAATAAGGAGCAACAGATAAAAGGTTTTATTGCCCCACATTCCTTAGCTAGGTATGCAGTTTTGAGAAGACCCTTGACACTGATCCATCACTCCCTCCCCAGACTACCACATATTCATTTTTCACATAATATGGAAATTCTTACATATATCCATTCCATTACAAACTCTTCAAGGGTCAGTGCAGTTTTGCCTTTTTCTATGTATTCCTCACTGCCTAGCACAATGCTTGGCACTTAAATTATTGCTCTTAGATTAGAAGGTTGTTTTCCAGGGTTAATCCCACTGAAAGGAAGATTTTGCGTGTAACATTTGTGGAAGGCATAAGGTCGTTAGTAGCAAACCCAGATCTGTCCCTGGAAAACAAAACTATGCCTCTCAGCTCCAGCCATTCCAACCAGTCAGTAAGGCCCACAAAATAAAATAACTACAAATCTTATACATCTTCTCCCATCTTCTGCCAGAATTTATGCCCCACTCTGGGGCAGCCTGGCAGAGCTGCTCACCTTGGGCTGAAATTAAAAGGATCAGGACACCCCAAGTCAAGATTGTGGACAGCAGGAAAGTCTTCCCCATCTTTCTCTCTGCACAGTCTTCTGGTTATGCCTGATCAGATACAAGACCCGAGTTTAATATGAGTTCAGCTGGATCAAAGGGCAACTGGAAGCTCAGGGTTTTAGAATTGATTTCCTTCTTAACATTTGCTCTAGGGCTGCTTAAAATGAGAAATTAGATTATAATCCTAAAAAAGCAGTTGGGCAAGTTCAATGTTCCAGCAGAAATATACAAATACAAGTGCAAATAAAAATCATTTTCTAAAAAACTCTCTGTTCTTTTACAACTTCCTAACACATCCTACAAACAATTAATTTCATGTCTAGCACCTATTGAACATAGTGTACCAGTAAGATAGTAATAATTAGTAGTTGAAGTACAAATCTTTATGTAGCAGAAAGGAACATACAATATCTAATTACATCATCATAACAGCCCTGTAATACAGGTACTATTATTATTCTCACTTTACAGATGAGGAATATAATGCTGAGGAACTTTAAGTGACTTTCCCACAATTCCACAGATCATTAGTATTAGGCCAATTTAGAACTTAGATCTTCCTCATTCTATATATAACAATATCTGTGCTTCGAATTATTCCTCTGTCCTCGGCAGCTTTTCCTTCTTTCAAGTTCTCTTCCTTCAGCGATTCATCCAGATCCAAGTGGTTTCTGTCTACAAAGTCCCAGATCTCTGTGGTTTCTCTAGCAGGTACAATATCTGACTCATTGTGTCTCATTCCTCCTTAATAACTGCCCTAACCTTGGAGGAATTCAAACACATTTTTAAAAATCGTCAAAGGATCGTTAGAAATGATAAAGGCATTTTTCAAAAATTCTATTATTCTGAATATAATGTGGGGTGGGGGGGAGTAGTTTAACCATGTTTAACATGAATGCAGCATTATCCCCCTTTCACCACAAACTCAATAATGTATTAACATTTCATCATTCTCTCCCATACTATCCTATTAACAAATACAGATTTGGTTTCAATGGAAAGACTAACTTGCAGCAGCTCTTCCTCCATTCTAAGAGCTACAAATACTACAGGATCCAACAATACCAAGGTGCTGATTTTAGAACTACCTATATTAAGGTTTGAATGACTTGGAAGGGAGGAAGGAAGAAAGGAAGGAAAAAAGGAAGGAAATAGGAATTGAGGAAGGAATGAAAGAGGGAGTTATTTAATTGTGAATTTTAATATTTAAAGTTTTTTTTAAAAGGTGATTTAAAGACAAGGGACAAGAAAGATAGATTAGCAAAAACAATTAATATTTTAATGGAACATCTAGTTAAAAGGGTTGTTGGTTTGGGAGCATGTTGGAGAAGGAGACAGTACATTGGTAGCAGGAGGAGAGAAAGAGAATGAGACAGGGAAGAGATGCCATGAGAGAAAAGAAGAGAGAGGAAAATGGCTTGTTGGAAATAAGAGACATAAAATTGCAAGCTCTTAGTAAAACTTGCCATTTGCCAGGGAAAAGGAGACACTCCATGAGGTTGGGACATGCCTTTGGCTGGTAGACTGAATCTGGGGACTTGGCACCCTAAAAAGGTTAGCTGTGAAAAGTGGGGTTTGGAAAGTGCGGTGGAGTAGGGAGAAATGCAATGTGAATGGGGGAAGGAGTAAAGGAAGGGGTAAGAGGAACTTGTCAGATTAAATTGTCAATTGACAACCTGATTTCCCATTCCCCCACTAAGTGAGGCTGCTTTTTAACAAACTGAAACCTTTTGGAGCTCCCCTCCTCCTTGCTGGTTGAAACATTGATTGCTTATATTGTTTAATGGAATCATCTAAATTTATATAGTGTTAATAACGGAATGTTTTATTTTTATTTTTCAAGTCTATAGCTGCTCTAAGAGGTTTGTTGGAACCGTAAGTTTTCTGGGAGCGATTTATTTCTACTAAGGTGTCCCCATCTGTTTTCAGCAAATTATTTAATGTTTCTCTAAGTGCACAAGGGTTAACTTGTTTAAGGGATATGATAAAAAAAAAAAAACCCTAGAGCAGAATTTTAATCTGATGTGATAAGTTGATAGGGCTATTTCCAAAAATTTATAAAGACTCCTCAGTTGGAGAAATTTGACTTGATTTTTTTAAGAATGAAGAAATTATTTATTCTGATAAGATTCTTTTATGTGAAATTAGGATTTTCTATATTCTATATGAGTTTTAATTGATTGTATTGAGTCATCTTAAAGTTGTACCCATCATTTAAAGGGACTATGAGAATAATAGTTTTTGCCTTTGTCTCTTTGAACACGTTTCTATTATGGACAATATGCGATTTAGAGTTTTTCTGTGTATTGGACATTTTAAAAGCAAAATGATTTATGTAATAGTGAACTTAACCATCTATTTAGTTAAGAAAAATAAGCTATGAATCTTTTACTGTGATCCTTGAACTAGATTCATCTGAAGTTTTGATTAATAAGAAATGCTATTGGTAATAAAATCTCTTTGAACTGCAACTAATATTTATTTGGAGTTTTAAATTCAGGTATAATTGTCTGATCATCAAGCCAGGAAGCCATCATCTGAAAGGAATAGTTTCCTCAAGCTACTCAGAAGAAATTGTTACAGGTGAAAGTTAGTATCTGGGAATGAATTAGAAAGACAATTTTGACTTTTGCTGAAGGCAGAGTCCTTCTGACTCAATTTCTCAGTGTTGTTCTTTTGGATAAGAACCCACCTGATTCTTCCTGAATCTGGCATAAAGTGGAATTGCTAAGACTAGAACAGTTACTTGAAGTAAAACTGAGTTAAGGAAGTTTTATAATAGATCAAGAACTAAAGGACAAGTTTTGATACTATTTAAATCATGTACCGTTATAACAAATTTCTATAATCAAAGCAAGTGGCCAGTGAAAAACATTGTATGTTGATGGAAGGGGGGGCTAGGTCTTAGGTGGTCTACAGAATCCTATCCTAAACTCCTTGCTTACTTATCAAAGATCTTACTGACTTCATATGTGTTTTTCATATTTTGCTTGGGCCTTTATGAAAAAGAAAGGGGATTTTTGGCAGCCAAACAATTCCCCATTAAGTACTCAGGAAAAACAATTACTGCTAGCTGTATATGGACCTAGAGAGGTTTCTATTGTTTCCTAAAGGAAGGAGAATTCACTTCAGATGAAGAGAAGCAGATCAACTGTCCCTTTGCCCCTGAATATGGCATCTTTAATTTCCCAACTCCTGACACCTGCATTCTTTCATATAGTTCCCAGATAAAATAAATTCTGAAAGGATTGTCAAAAAGGTCTGCCCATGTGCCCCCTTGTAGGGACTTCAAACTGCTTCCTGTTTTGTTAACACTGTACTAGACGGGTAAAAACCTTTCCTTGTAATACTCTAGAATTTTTGCTGGGAGAGATCATCCAAATTGAAGGGTATTGAATGGCACAGTGTTCTACCCATTGCACCTACTCCTTTAAGGGAAAAAAACCAAGAATTTTGGGAAAACATTCTTTGGCAGTTATCCTAGGAGAAGCTATTTGCATGAGAGGCATTTATGATAGCCTCATCTCTCCCATCCTTTATCTGGTTACTGTTACTATCGCTAATAACCTCCATATTAACTACACTTTTGTTTATTAATTCTCTTTTGCTCTTATTTAGTCCTTTTATTGCTAATATACCTATGAGAGTCACTTTTTCCAGACTCTGAATCATAAAATTCCAACCACTTGGTCAACCTGAAATCACCTGAGACCTGATTCTGACAGTCAGCACCAGATGCTGCTGCCACCTACAACTCATTCATCTACCCTCTTCAATCTAGATCCCACTGGGTGGGGCAGCTATATGCCTCTTGTCAGTCTGAAACAGTTCTAGAACATGAGACCTTCCTTTGTCCCAAATGAATCTGGGTCCAGACTGCTTGAGGTGGGAATGGTGGGACAATGGCCCTGAGGTCCCCAGGCCTCCACTTCGATGTAGTTCTATGGCTGCCAGATGCGAGCTGTTCTGTGATGACTGGGTTTCCAAGACAAATAGTGGGAGTTGGTGGAAGCAGGGTCTCTGATTCCTGCTTATTATTTTAAGGAGCAATATCCTGTCATCTGCTTGCTTATGTGCTTAATCATTAGATTAATTTACAATTTATCTAATTTCAGGAATAGTTAAAGTAGTTCCTGAAAGCTTCCATTAATGTGAGGTATTAGTTCTAAATGGTAGAGGGTGGATTACAGTTAGTACTGAAGAGAAACCAGCCTGAAGACCTGTGACCTAGGTCATAAAGCTGTCCTAGTGGAAGAAATATATATTGGGGTGAGAAATCTTCAAATGGATGGAAAAGAGGGAAAGTTGAATGGGACTGATTGGATGAACTTTTCTGTTTGAGACTAAGTGACACAATCCCTATTCCCAGAGCCAAGATGAGGTCTTGAACTCTAGGTTGCAGGGAGTCACATGGTCTTTAAAGGTGAGACCTTCAGGAAGTGACATGATCTGTGGGAAGGAGACAACATTGGTGACCAAAGATGGTTCTGTCTTTTTAGTCTAGCCAATGAAAAGGCTCAAGTCATTTGTTTTTTTAAAACCTTACAAGTTTTTAAAAACCTGGTCAGATTCCATGAGCACGTGGCAAGAGCTGGGATGGCTCCCAGGTGTGTCTGGGCCTGACCTTGCAGAGACTAAATAAATGCTTTCTTTTTGTACCTGAAGATGTCTCTGATTAGTTAATTTGGAGAAAGGGATCTCGCACCTATCAGACGCAATATCAGTTGTTTCAATGACTTTGGGTAACTCTACATGCTTATCATCTCCCATATTGTTCAATAATTCCTACAGTCTTTTCAGGAATTAAAGAACACTCAAACAATTGAACTTTAGCTTTTTCTTTTGAAAATCTTGGCCATAACTATCTAGATTCTCCTTTCTGTAATCAATATAAATAAGACAAATCTTCCTTTTATCATCAAAGTCTTCCTTTGCAAAACTGCTTAGGGACTGGAAAATCACCTGAGAAAGGCTCTCTAACTTATAACAATTGGACTTACTCTGCAGAAGGGAAGGAAAATGGGAGAAGCCTAGCTTTTCTCAGGATTTCCCTTCCCCTTTGTCATTGTTGAAAATTGCCTCTAGCTAGTTCTTCTCTTTAGTCTTTTTCTTTCAGGTGGGAAACCAAATTTGAAGTTCTCTTCTCACTCCAATCTCCTAATCATTCAGGTGGATTCTTTTACTCTTGGGGGACTCCTAGATGGTAAGGAAAAGTTCAGAAATGGAAAGTTCAACCAATTCCCTGTCCTAAGTATAATCTGAATTACTTTAATAGTATTTGTCTTACATAATAAGATTTTAAATGAAGCCAGAAAAAAAATTTGTAAGGATAGCAATAAAGAAGAATTTAGGTAAAGTTTTATTAAAATCTCTTACTTCCATATTGAAAAGGAAAAAAGCTGACTTTTTCCTGTGAACCCAGTACAGACCAAGCTGAGTTTACAGAAATAAAGTTATTAATAAAATTGTGAAATTGTTTTTAAAAAAATATGTTTTTAGCACTTTCTGGGTTTTGGGGGGTTAATCATTGAAGTTGTTTGACATTCAGTCTAAGGTACCACTCCACAGAATTTATCTTAAGGGAAAAGTTTGGCCAATTTTAAAATAACCTTTTACGTGAGGCGGGGGGTTATTACTGCCCATTTTTATACCTCTCTTCTATCTGGATTTTAAATATGGCTTTCTTTCCTCCCTAACTCAAAAGTGAAACTCACTTAAGGTTGTGTAGCACAAGTTCTCCTCTAAGTACTCCCAGAGCAGCAAAAGCTTTACAGAAAAATCCCTTTGCTTGTGCCCATGTAACTTAGAAAATATTCACTGATATATAATGGATTATTTCTGACATTATACAACTGAGATTTGGCTTGTAACTAAAAGCTTGTGGAAAATACATATAAAACTAGCTAACACTGGTAATTACTCTGTAACTATTTCTTTAGGTGTCAAGATAAATTGTGAGTTTTCTGTGAAGAATCTCTTACTATTACAATTATATAAGATAATCATATTAACTTTTAGGTACTAAAATTGTGAACTTGCTTATCTGGGCATCATTAATCTTTAATATCGAAATACTTTTATTGGAAATTTAAACATATGTTTAAACAAAGTTCACTCTGATCACTTAACACTAGTAAGTTATGTTCCTATAAGGTATTCTATTGCTTTTTATTTTGCCGTTTATAAAATTGCATGAGCTATGTTTAAAAATTCTGTTGGCCTAAAATTATTTGGTTATTGCCTATGTTCTGAATTTAAGGAGTCATGTTTCTTCCTGTTCTGAAAAACTGACTGCTGTCCAAAGCTTCTTGTAAATATTAACTGATAGGTTAATAGGTTCTCTATGAGATTACATTACTGGGATTAATTTATCTTTGAGTTATCTGAAACTGAAGGTTTTAAAACCTAAAAGTGGTAACTATTGTGTGTAGGATAGAAGAATAGTGAAAACTAGATTTTATTTTCTGATCAGTTAGACCTTCTCCCTCCTCCTTATTTACTTGGGAAAGTGAAAGAAAAAACTCACAGAAGTATTAATTCTAGCAAGGTCATCAGCCCTAGGGAAAAAAAAAAGCTTGGTTTTAAAAATAAAATCTAGGTATATGATTCCCTGGTACAAGCAAAATAGTTTTTAAATCTATTCATTTCTAAAGTTCTGAAAACCCTTGATTAGGATTTTTGGTATTTATCTGAAATTTAGGGTTGAAAAGGCATAATTTCATAGTTTTAATTTTAGATCAATTGGCCTAGAAAGGTGAAGGCTAAATCCAACCTCTTCTCAGTGAATGTGACTCTTCCTTAGCCCAAATCTTAACTCTGGCCCACTGCTAAAACATAGCCCTTCTCCAGGCTTCCCTGCTGGTTAAAAGAAAATTCTTTAAGTTTAAGTTGCTTCTGTTGTTTAAAGCATTAGCCTATGTTTACACGGTGTTAACAACTAAATATGGTTTTTATTTTTCAAGTCTGTGGACATTTTAAGAGCAAAATCATTTGTATTGAACATCTGCTTAGATTATTAGCTGAAGCAAGAGATCTATTGCTTAGTAATGAAAGGAAATTCTAAGAGAATTTTCTTAGATTTCTGGTTAACTACAAATTCTCTAAAAATGATTTAAAAACTCATTATTTCTCCATGGTTTTCATCTGCCTTCAGAAAATTATAACATTTCTTTAAGTGCATCATGGTCTCATTTTTAAATGAAGGTGAAAACAAATGTGATCTGTAGCTTTCTCACAATATCTAGACCTTAAATCTAAACCACAATATCTAAAACTGAAAGTTTAGATATTTTTGCCAGTTTTCCTGCACTTAATTTCCTGCAACAGACCCAGGTGAGAAGAAAGTGTGGCATGAGAATGCTTCCCACTTTATTAGCCCTGAGATAGTTGAGGGAAGGCACAATGATTTGTAGCCTCTTTTTCTGTTTTTACATATGAAGTCTCTGGTGTGGGTCTTGGCTGTATGGGAGAAATATTTAAGGGGGGGAAGGGGAGGTACTATAACTAATAGTATTTCTTGAGTTTGAATCCAGGTGTGGATGAGCACCATCAGAAAACACATCAACTCGGAGAGGTGCCACTGAACTTCAAAAGGTAAAGATTTGTTTGTTGATCTGGGGAAAGAGGAGTTTGAAGGTTGGATTTTTAAACTCTTCTTGAGGTCAGATTCTTCTAACTTAATTTCCCAATTGTGTATCCTTCTATAGGAATGGCTCCCATGGATTCCTGAATCTATCAAAGACATGGAATTCATTTGAGCTTTTCATGCCTGATGTCAAAAAGTTAGAGATGCTTTGATCTGCCCCTACCTTTTCACTCTTACAGCAAATTTCTGTTTTCAGAGCAAGTAAGCAGCTTAAAAGCGATGAGCAAAAAATAAATTTTATTTAAGCTAATGGGGAATAATATCTATGTGTTCTGTTGGGCAAACATGTGCTCTTATCAATAACTTGATTGATATGAAAAGCTGCTGGCCAGTCTATATTGGCTTTTCCCAATCCATTCCAAAAAAGACCCTGAAAAAGAGAGAATATACTCTTCCCTTTCTGAGTGGGTTTAACATACTCAGGACAACTTCTAATCCCAGAAACAGCCAGTGGAAGCTTCTCTTAGGCCTATTTCAAGCTACAAAGTCTTTTGTGAACAAGTTAACAGAAACTAGTAGGCAGGATGCTTGCCTAGAAAAGATTGGCAGAGAGATTTTACATATATGCCTTATGTAGGGGGTTGGGCTAATCTCGTTATTTCCACATCCTGCTTTTTAGCATGGCATCAATCTCAGATCACTGTTAAAGAAGAACTAGATGACTCCATTAGTCTAGTGGGATACTCCTTTCTGAAAATTGCTTTTGGGTCAAATATAACTTCAGCTCCCCAAAACAATCTCCTTCATAGGGATCTTGGATCCTCTCCATACTTGGCCCCCCAATTCTAATAAACATTTCATCCTTAAATGGGTCTTTTGTTTTAAGTAGGCTTTCATTAAAAGGACTTTTACTGGAGGTTTCTGGAAACGGAGATCTCTGGAGACACTCTTCATCTCCTCTATTTTTTATTGTTCCTTTTTTCCTGCTCCTTTGTATCAAGGGAAATACCTTTGATTGGAGACCCTTCTCAACCTGTCATCCTCTCTACCCAATGTGTTTATCCTTTTGAAAACTTTGGCACATACATCCTTGGCCACCCGAGCAACTCTACTGTTTACAATGCTATAGTCCCTTGTAATGTCCTTCTGTCTGGAAGACCTCCGGAATGGCCTTGGTCTCAGTGCAGAAGTGCAGAAGTACAGAAGACAGGAGAGCCCACCAGGAAGATGTTCAAAGATAGAATGTCTCTCTTCCAGTCCTTCTTAGCTCTTATATACTCTATTACAATTGCATCATTACAGCATATGTGTATGTGTATGTATGTGTGAATTAGAGAACAATTATTTCCCTATACTAAGTACTCAGTATATATGTGAACTAGAGAACCATCATATCATCAATTCCACTGAGTTAATACCTTGTTTCAAGTATACTTCTCCAGAGTTCTAGCCCTCTGCAATCCCTAAGCTGTTTGTTAGGTTAGTGATCATAAACTTCTGCAAAAATTAAGATACCCCATAAATTCAATTTTGCAACATAATGAAACCTTCAAATTTATGAAGTTATATATGCAGTAGGCATTGTTGGAATTCTGGTGTTAGAGACTCCTTATGATTCCACCCAGAAAAAAAAAAAAGCCTTTTGCTATCCTCCAAGACTGTAAAATATACTCTAAGCCCATTAACATCATATCAGATAGATTTTATGCTGTCCAAGTGCTCAGAGGCATTGAGGATGCTGTCCTACAACCTCAGAACTCTTTAATTGCTAATCTGCTTGCTGAATTGCTGCTGATTTTATAGATTAGGAAACATTCCATTTACATCCTGCATGAATATTCTCGCCAATGCTGTATAGGAGGTATATTTGCAGACAATGATGTGACAGACTGTGCTTTACAACTCTCCCTTCTTCCGGTCATCATATCCCCTGAATGTGCCCATGAATTTCTCTAATTACCTGCTAATTATCTACATTACCTTTATGATCTCACCTGGGAAGAAGCCTGACAGATAGTGAAGCAGTGTGTTCAGTATGTTCCATTTCTACCTCCTCCACCAAGTAAAGCAGTTAATCCCCAGGGTTTATCCCCCAGTGATCCCCCAAAGGACATGGAAGGACACTGGCAAGGTCCATCCTTAGTACTTTGGATAGGGCCGGGATATTTATGTCTTACAGGTCCTGATGGGGAAGGCCACTGGATTCCAGAAAAAAAAAAAAAAACAAGGAAAGTTTCCTCTATTAAAAGAGGGACTAAAGAAGAAGAGAAGGAGACGACCCAGGAAACACCTGAAACAGCGCCATAGCAGAGAGATGACTACCCTTGCTAGACTGGCTTAGTGATTGGATCCAACATACTTCCTTTCTCATCTTATGTAGGGGGTTGGGCTAATCTCGTTATTTCCACATCCTGCTTTTTAGCATGGCATCAATCTCAGATCACTGTTAAAGAAGAACTAGATGACTCCATTAGTCTAGTGGGATACTCCTTTCTGAAAATTGCTTTTGGGTCAAATATAACTTCAGCTCCCCAAAACAATCTCCTTCATAGGGATCTTGGATCCTCTCCATACTTGGCCCCCCAATTCTAATAAACATTTCATCCTTAAATGGGTCTTTTGTTTTACGTAGGCTTTCATTAAAAGGACTTTTTCTGGAGGTTTCTGGAAACGGAGATCTCTGGAGACACTCTTCATCTCCTCTATTTTTTATTGTTCCTTTTTTCCTGCTCCTTTGTATCAAGGGAAATACCTTTGATTGGAGATCCTTCTCAACCTGTCATCCTCTCTACCCAATGTGTTTATCCTTTTGAAAACTTTGGCACATACATCCTTGGCCACCCGAGCAACTCTACTGTTTACAATGCTATAGTCCCTTGTAATGTCCTTCTGTCTGGAAGACCTCCGGAATGGCCTTGGTCTCAGTGCAGAAGTGCAGAAGTACAGAAGACAGGAGAGCCCACCAGGAAGATGTTCAAAGATAGAATGTCTCTCTTCCAGTCCTTCTTAGCTCTTATATACTCTATTACAATTGCATCATTACAGCATATGTGTATGTGTATGTATGTGTGAATTAGAGAACAATTATTTCCCTATACTAAGTACTCAGTATATATGTGAACTAGAGAACCATCATATCATCAATTCCACTGAGTTAATACCTTGTTTCAAGTATACTTCTCCAGAGTTCTAGCCCTCTGCAATCCCTAAGCTGTTTGTTAGGTTAGTGATCATAAACTTCTGCAAAAATTAAGATACCCCATAAATTCAATTTTGCAACATAATGAAACCTTCAAATTTATGAAGTTATATATGCAGTAGGCATTGTTGGAATTCTGGTGTTAGAGACTCCTTATGATTCCACCCAGAAAAAAAAAAAAACAAGGAAAGTTTCCTCTATTAAAAGAGGGACTAAAGAAGAAGAGAAGGAGACGACCCAGGAAACACCTGAAACAGCGCCATAGCAGAGAGATGACTACCCTTGCTAGACTGGCTTAGTGATTGGATCCAACATACTTCCTTTCTCATCTTATGTATCCATGGGCTCTATGTAGCCATTTTTGAATTGTTGCTTCTTTTGCTTTTGCCTACTATGCTAGGATGATTTATATGTATTCTTAAAAAATTCTATAGTGGTGCTTATGGAAGAGCTTCTCTTTCATCAACAAGAGAACACTGGGTCTTATTAATGAAAGAGGGGGAGATATTAGGGGCAATGAGGCACTGCCTTCTCTTTGAGATGTGCCACAGAGCCTGTTCGCCAAGCCAGCTAGTAGGGCGGGCCCAGGAGGTAAAAAGAGGCTTGGCTCTGAGGCAGGAAGTTGTGTCTGCCAGGAACTATTATATTAAGGAACTATTATAGATTTCCTGAGATGGTATGGGGCATGTCCTCTTGCTAGATCTCCTCCTGGGACACAGCACTAACTCAAGAAGCCTGCAATCTGGGACTCTGCCTACACAGTTCTAAGTGGGCTGGGCATGGGCAATCCTGGAAGAGAGGCAGCATAAATAGACAGTCTTCAGCAGAGCTCACTCTCTTTCTTGCGCTCCTGCACTCTTGCTCTTGCTCATGCACTCCTGTGCTCTTGCGCTTCTGCGCTCTTGCACTCTTGCCTTGTTGGTCTGTCTCTGTGTGATCTGGATTGGTGCCTGAAGACTGATAAATTGGCCTAGCCATGCTACTGATGGGTAGGCAGATAGAGTACCTTTAAGGAGATGCCACAGCACTTCACACAGGTTAATCCTTGGCTCAAGGTCTATCTCAGATCTTCTTGGGTTGCATCAGTAGGATCCCTGTTCTGCCCCAAATCTTCCTGATTTTTCACTCATCTATGTTCGCTGAGGGTGCATATTTGCTTTTTTAGTAGAGGAAATCTAGACAACTTGAAATTTAGCAATGGATTCCACCTCTTCCCAAATCCTCCCCTAAACTCTTTTTTGGATCTCACTTCTGGTGGGTTTGCCTGCCTCAGGTCTTTCCTTATTACAATCCATCCTCCATTCAGTCATCTAAATCATTTTCCTAAAGTTCAGATCTAACGATATCACTCTCCTACTCAATAAACTCTAATAAGACTCTAATACCTCCAGAACCAAAATACAAAAGGCTTCTTTGGGCATACAAAGCCCTTAATGATTTTACCACTCCATTCTATGTATGTCTTATTCCCTTATCCATATTCTTCAGCCCAGTGATACTGACCTCCTGACTCAAGACACTCAGTCTCTTGCCTCTAATCATTGTCTGTGGCTATTCTCTCAGCCTGGAATGTTTTTTCCCCATCATCTCTACCTACTATCTTCCCTGGATTCCTTTAAGATTCAACTAAAATCCCATTTTTTAAAACTACAATTCTTTTCCAATTCCTCTTAGTTCTAGTGCCTTCCCTCTATTTCTTATTCATCCTGTATACAGTTTGCTTTGTATGTATTTGTTTGCATGTTGCATTCCATCTATGCTCCTTGAGGCAAGGACAGATACTTTCCCTTCCTTTGTATATATTTATTTACATATTGTCTTCCTTATTAAATTATAAGTTCCTTGAGAGCAAGAACTGTCTGTCTTTTGCAACTTTTATATCCCCAGTGGCACAGTGCCTAGTTCATGGTAGGTACTTGATGAATATTTCTCAATTGATTGGTTGATGAAATAGGAAGTCACTGAAGTTCACTGAGCAGGAAAGTGATGTGAGCAGAATTTTGCTTTCACAAAATTACCTTGACAGTCAAGTGAAGGATAAAAGAGAGTGGAAAGAGACTTGAAGCAGATAAACCAGTTAGAAGGCTATTGAACTAATCTAGACCAAAGAGGTGAAGTAGAGTTTGTCTGTTTGGGGTAAAGACATCTTCTAAAAGGAGAAATAACAAAATATGTCCACAGATTGGAGAGTGATGAGATTTAGATTTAGGGAACCAAAGTGAAATTAGGGTTTCTGGTGGTCAGGGAGTTAAATGATAAGGTCTAGTGGCAGGTTTGGGGTTCAGGGAACCAAATGAAGAGGTTGGCTCCCCTGCACCTCCTTGGAATTTGGCACAAAGGGAAGGAGATTTGGGGACTCCCTTTTGGCAGCACAGAAGTTCTCTGTAAAGGAATTTACAGCCCCGAAAACCTAGATTGATAAAAGAGGTTTATTATAGGGATTGGAAGTAAGGTTAAAGTCTGGTTAGGGAAATAGGTGAGGGTAAAGAAAATATGGCACTGGAAAGAGTATTCCAGTGGGCAGAGGCCCTTGGTGTGCCAAGCATAGGGCTGGCATGTTTGGAACCTCTACAAAGAGAGGATTTTAGTTTGGCTTTTTTATAATAGGGGCCTTTGGCTACAAGCTGAATGGGGATCATGGGGTGAGCCCCAAGTTGGCTCCTCCCTGGGTTTCAGTTTGAGTTAGAATTTGAATTGAATTCAATGAGTTTCAGGACTGAACCGACCCCACACAGATAACAAAGATGAAACTGTTTGTTTGTCCTTCGGGGCGGGGTCCCTCACTGAGGCAGAGTTGAAGGAGATTTTATCCTTTAAGGATTTTCAGAGTTTCAGGGTCCCCTCGTCAAGAGGGAAGAGTCCAAGATGACACTGACATTGTGAGCCTCAGTGAATGGGGAAATGGGGAAGCCCATGATATGATCACAGAAGTACAGAAGTGGGGAACATTGTGAGAAAAACATCATAGTTGTGTTTTGGACATATTGAGTTTGAGAGGCATGACACACCATGATCCAGAAGATTCAAGGAAAGTAGAAGATGTGGCACTAATTTTTAGGATAGATACTAGAGGAAATCATCTAGAAATCATCTTCACAGAGACTGATGTGGCTGATGTAATATCAAAAGATGTTATTTAGGCACCAGATGATTCTAAGCACCAAATGTTGGGATCCATTCATGTGAAGAATTCACAATGGCCCGTTTTCTCTGACAAAATTTGCTTAGGGAATGAGGTTACAGACAAAATGAAGGGAAACAAAAGAAACTGGGAATGGTAAATATGAAAAAAATGAAATAGAGTGGGTGAGCATAGGAAAAACAAGTTCCTTAGTGGAATTATGAGAAAGGAAATTAGCCTTAGCCAAGAGAAAGGAAACACCTCCATGGCACTGGGGCATCCCCTTAACTGGCAGGCTGAATCCAGAAAGGGACTTAGCACCCTGAAAGAGTTAGTTAGTTAGCCGTAATGAGGAGAGGTAAGGTCAGGAGCATAGTGGGATTAGGAAAGACACCAAGTAGTGTGGAGGAGAGATAAGGGAAGACATCATAAGATAAAGTGTCATAGAAAAATGAACCAAAAGAAAACAACAGCTTGGCATGGGCCCTAAGTATATTTATAAGGAAAACTTAGCCTCAGGGACATGACTGGGATTTCTGACGGGACACAGCAAGGTGAGGCTATCCAAGACCTCCAAGTGGTGGGGTGGGGAGTACCATAGAGCTAAACTGATCTCTATTAGACCCTTCTCTCTTCCTGTCCCAAGGAATAATGTAAGCAATACTTCAGTTTCTCTCTATCCACCACACTGACCATTTCAGAACCGCATCAGAGATGATCATTGCCTCTTTGGGAACAGATGAGATCATCCAAGAAGATAGTGTAGGGAGCAACAAGCAGATAACCTGGAATAGAGGCTTGGAGGACAAGAGAACCACAGTCAGTGGGTAGGATACCCATGAAAAACCCGCAAAGAAGCCTGAGGGGTTGGTAGAACAAACAGGAAGACCAGGGGAGAGTATTGTAAACAAACAATCTTCAACTGAGTGGGTTTAGAAAACCAAGGTCTGTTTTTGCCTTCACGGAAGGACAAGATTTTCTATAGGAATAAGAAGGAGATGGTGCTCCACAGTCTGCTATTGTCAGACCTCATCTGGAGGGGAAAGTTTAGCCTGCAGAAAATTCAACAGTAACATCATAGTTTTCTTCCAGTATTTGCACAACAGTCGTGTTACAGAGGAACAGGTTTCTTCTGTTGAGCCCCAGAGGGAAGAACCAGAAGCCTTAGTTAGAAGTTGCAAACAAGGGAAATTTGGGCTTAAGGTAAAAAAACTTCCTAACAATTAGAGTCACCCAAAAATCAGTGAGGCTGACTGGAGAAGTGATAATTTCTTCTTCTTAGAGGTCTTCATGACCACTTGTCCCTTATGTTATAATGGGGATTCCCATTCGTGGATGGATTCAAATTTTCTGATTCCATTTATTTCCTTGATCCTTCTTGCTCTGTGAATATCTTTCTCTGATAAAATTAAAGTGAGCAGTCTTATTGGATAAGCAAAAAGGAAACACTCTTTTGTAGTTTTTCAATAGTTAAGCCCTATAGATTTGGTCAGTTTGGGGAAAATCCAGGATCAGGAGGGCTTTTGAGGAAGAGGTTTATGGAAAAAGAAGAGGAAACCTCTGTTCCTTCACCCTCCTCATCATCATTCTAGTAGTGAACTAAGATACTCCAGCCTGATGTCTGAGAGCTCTTCAGGTTCAATTGGAGAATGTTCAGCTAAGTTCATGGCACATTTGAGAAGAGAGACAGAGACAGAGGCAGAGGCAGAGACAGAAAGAGAGACAGACATGTGGATACAGATATTACTTGGAAGAAACAGTTTCAAACACTGGGCCCCTTGGCAGCTGAAAAGAGAAGTAAGTAACTACTTGCTCTGTGGCAGGCACTGTGCTAAACTCTTTATAAATATAATCTCCTTTAATCCTCACAATAGCTCTGGGAGCTAGGGGCTATTATTTCCATTTACCAGAGTCACCTTTGGTACAAATACGACCCTCCTTCTCTCACTGCCCTTATGCTCACTCTTCCTATCAGTGCTATGTCCATGTCAGCCGTGCCTTTGTTTACAAAAGGAATGTGTCATTGCCACCTTAGTATGCCTTAGTGCACCTTTACCAAGATGTAATGGCGAGCACTGACTGTTAATGGAAGGCACATACAGGCCAATGAGATACACTGTTAGGAGAGCAGACCCTGAGGATTGACCCCCAGACAGTGGGGTCATCCTCTGGCAACCCAACCCACAAGTCAGAGTTTAAAATGGGAAGTCTTCCAGAAAGGAGCTGTTGAGGAATTGGGCCTGAATCTCAGGGTCCTCTTAAAATAATTCAGACTCAGAGGAAGAACCAAAATGTTGGAGTAAAGTCAGAGACTCCCCAAGTTCTCTCCCAAATCCGTCCAAATTCCTTTAAATTATGAATGCAAACAAATTTCAGAGCATCAGTACACAGAAAAAGACAGAATGGAACATTTTCCAGCTGAAGACAACTGAGAAGGTAGGCAGGGAAAGTCCGAGGCACCAGAGTGGGGGTCCAGGTGCAGTCCCAACGTATGCTGTGTCAGCTCATCTGGCCCTGGGCCCAAACTCAGGCTGGCCTCTGCCTGACTGGCGGCAAGGCAGGAATGGCCCTTGGGCCTCCCAGCAGCAGAACTGGCAGTTTCTAGGCCTCTCTGCCCGGAGACACCAAAGTCAACTTGGAAGGACATCAGGAAAGATTTATCAGCAGGATGAGAGAGCCTTGGGAAGCCTGCAAACCGGGGGTGGAAATGAGTGCTGGGGCAGTGGAGGCTTTCAGAGGCCTCAGCTCACAGGAGGGTTTCTTTATTAGCACTGAGGAAGGACTCTGTTGCTTTGGCACACTAGGACTCACAGGCACAGTGAAGCAGGGATGCTCTGCACAGTTCAAAGGCAGAAAAGAGTCCTAGTGAGCAAATCCCTAGAAGGACCTTTAAAAACAGCTTCAGAAAATGCACACTGCTTCCTGGAAACAGAGTCATACGTTAACACAAAGTGAAAAACTGAGTAATAGGCTGGGAAAATGAACAGAAAAAGATTCTGACCACAGAAAACTACTATGGTAACAAGGAAAATCAAAACATTTCAAAACATAAATCAGAAGGGGCTCAAAGAGGAAATAACAAACACTCAATACAGGTATAGAAATCTATCTTAACATGTTGGAAATGAGGAAAGGAAGGGATATAGGATGGGTGAAGGTGATAGAAGAGATGGCATATAGGGGAGGGGATAGTCAGTAGCAAAACACTTTTGAGGAGGGTCAAGCTGAAAGGAGAGAGAATAAAATAAAAAAGGGGGAAAAGTTAGAATAGTAATTAGGAAGAGTTTTGAAGCAACTTTCTCTGATGAAGATCTCATTTCTCAAATGTATAGAGATGATTTAAATTTATTTTTTAAAAGGAGCTATTCTTTTTTCAATTGATAAATGATCAAAAGATATGAACTATGTCCAAAGGACTATAAAATCATGCATAACCTTTGACTTAATAATACTGCTACTAGTCATGAATCTCAAAATATTTTTTTTAAATTAAAAAGCATCTACATGGACAAAAACGTATCAATTCTCTTCTTAGAGAAAATAATTGGAAACTGAGGAGATGCCCATCAATTAAGGAATAGCTGGATAAATTGTGGTATGTGATTATGATGGAATATTATTTTATGGGACACGAAGAGCAGAATATGCCTAGAAAAACATGGAAAGAACTTCATGAACTCAACCTGAATTAAATGAACTGTGTATAAAACAAAAGTAATGTTATGGGATGATTAGCTGAGAATGATTTTGCTGTTCTCAGCAATATAATGATCCAAGGCTTTTCTGAAGGACTTATGATGAAAATCCTATCCATACCCAGAGGGGGAAAAAATGATTATCTGTGAATACAGTTTGAAATATGCTTTTTTTGCTTTATTTTTTTTGAGGGCTTTTTTTTTTTGGGGGGGGGTGAGATTTTATGTTTTTCTTTCGCAGTGTGTCTTTTCCAGAAATTTTTGGCATAACTTCACTTGTGCCTTTTTAATGAAAAGTGGGAATAGAGAGGAAAGGAATCAGGAATCAATATTTTAAAGACCACATTTTAAAAGTTGTTTTACATTTAGCTAAGAAAAATAAAAATATTAAATCAAAATTAATTTTAGAAAAAGAAAAAATAATAATTAAGCTCAGACTGTCTCCAACCTAAGCAAAGTCATTTACTTGGGGTAACCCACTCAGAAGACTTTTCTCCTTGAGGGAAGCAGAGTCCAACCAGGATGTAGAATGTTTTCTTTAGAAAGCAGGAGGGCTTATGATTGCTTGGTACAAAGGCTGGAAGCTACAGAGATGGAAAGTGACAAAGAGGCTGTGCATGCCATTTCCCAGAATGTACTTGGATTACCCACCAATGTGGGTGGGGCATAATGCAAATTATATGCTAATAGGCTCTGAATTTAATAGAGGAAAAGGAAGAATAAGTATTGTGTATCTGCCTAATTCCTTCCTGCTTCCCCTCTGGGCGTTTTCCTTGTATGCCGGGGTAGTTGTGCACAGCTGCATGCCATTGTGCATTCTGATCTAGAGCTTTCTGATACCATGTTCTCTGAGAGCTCCTGGGGCTCCAGAATGGGAAGGTGTAGGGTGTGTTCAGGGAGCACTAGCACCTCAGGGGTGAAGGCTGTTGAGCCCTTTTCAGGGCTGCTTTCCACCTGCCAAGAAGCTGCAGCAGGCTCAGTGGCCACACTCAAGCAAACTATTTTGGCAGAGAACTAAACTGTTTTCCCATCTGTAAAATAGGAGTATCAGCATTTCCTTCCCAGGGTGGTCATGAAAAATTAAGAGAACTGTAAAGTGCCTGACACATAGTATAAAAATATAAAGGTATATTGTTTTATTTTTCCAGTAGGAGGCTGCCCCTGGCAAAGGCTGTTTCATCTGTCTTTGTATCAGGAATGTATGCAGTAGATGCCCAATAATTCCTGATTGAACCGTAGGTGACCTTTCAGTGGCTTGCAAGAGTCCTTGTAAAGATTTCAGTGTAAGCACTTGCACCTCACTGAGAATCTGCAAATCATGCAAATCAGGGCTTGGTGCCTGATCATGTGGACTGTCTTGACAGGAGAATTGGTTAATAATAATCACTTAAAAGAGCATCCCGTCTACATCTCGGTCCTGCAACTCCCAAGGGCCAGTTGTTAAAACATTAACCAGCACACCCCAGGGTGGGAGGATCCTTCCAGGCTATCTAGTGCAATCCACTTTTTTACAGAAGGAAGGTTGAGGTCCAGGTGTTGGGCGCTGGATAAAAAAATCAAAGCCATCCCCCTTCCTTGCCATTAGGACTGGAAACTGAGTTTTAAAAAAGAGCACAGAAAAACCCTGAAGCTTTGAGCATCTTTACATACCATTGTGTCAGAAACTCCAAGTGCCTTATCTCAATCCTTGCTAGGATAATCCCCCTCCTTTTGAGTATTGCCTCACTGTCTCCTGTCCTCGACCTTATCTTGACCTATCCTGTCAGGATTAATTTAGGATCCATTCCTAGAATTATGGCTTGTCACTCTTCCCTATGTCCTCGCCCCCTTATCTGCCTTTGTTTCCTCTACAAGATACTTGTACCTTGCTCAGGTTATGTATTGTTTGCAAAACCTTAGTTAGCTAAAACCCTATATAAGTTTCCTGCCTCAGTTTATCTTGCACTGAAAACTTTGGACAAGAGTCCTATCCAATCAGCTAGCTTAAACTCTCCACATTAAAGATTAAAAACTCATGTCTGCTTGCATCAGTTTCTCTGGTATTACACAGGGGGATGTCGGGAAATGGCACTGGGTACACAGGGGTCTGACAAGAACCCCATCTTCCCCTCTAAAGAAAGCCTAGGGAATGAAGGACCAGGGTTAGCACACCAAAATACTTTTGTCTGTTGGAATCCTTACAAACTGCTAACTAATTAGAGTTGATCTAATCTTACAAGAAGATTTTGGCCAGAACCTGAAACAAGGTACTAAGTAGAACTAATTAGTACAATGCTTGTGTTTACAAGCCTTTGTGTTCACACCTCCCTTAAAGCTCTTTGGGCCAGAGAGCACTATGGGAGAAAACCCATAATCCCATTCTCTCAGAAGATTCACATATAAGGCCAATGGAGAGAGAGCTATTCCAGAATATTTTCCACTTGGCTAACATGATCGCATATAATTCATTCTGCTGAGTGGACTGAAAAGGAGTTCTGACTACTCTTTTTACGGTTAAATCATGAGAGTATACAGCACAAATATTTTGTTTGGCTGCATCTGTAAAAATAGTTGGTCCTTTAAGAGGAATCTTAGAAACCTTCTCCTCAAAAATCCATTGCCAATTATGCAGTAGTCTGGTTATCTTTAATGGAGACCCTTGTGTAAAATTTGGAGCCATGGACAATAAAATTTGCCACTCTGGGATGGTTTCACAGCATACATTAATTTGTGCATTTGTATAAAAGGTGAATATCTTGTCAGGTCTTGTCCCAGATAATTGTACTGCTTGCTTAATGGCCTTTAAGAGAATCCTAGCCACAAGCACCGGGTAAGGCGTAAGGCTTTGTTCTGGTTGTGCTGGGAGGTTCACCCACTCTATCACACTGTCTCCTTGATGAAGGACTGCTGTGGGTGCTTCTTTCGTAGAAAAAACTGATATTTCCAAGGGTTTTTGAGTTACTCTTTCAACTACATTGGATAAAGCCAGTTCAACTTCTCTCAAAGCCTCTTGAGCTTCTTTTGTAAGCTGGTGTGGTGAATTTAAAGCAGTGTCTCCCCTCAAAATGTCATAGAGAGGTTGCAATTGATTGGTAGTTAAACCTAATACTGGACTCATCCATTGGATATCTCCTATTAATTTTTGGAAATCATTTAAGGTGTTCAACCTCTCTGTTCTTAAAGTCAGTTTTTGTAGAGTAAGTGCCTTAGGATATATTTCATATCCTAAATATTGAAAAGGGGCATGCCTTTGAATTTTTTCTGTAGCGACATGAAGTTTGTAGTATCTTAGTGTTTCTATGGTTTTTTGTAGACATGCTTTTAACATTCGCTCCTCAGGTGCACATCCCAATATATCATCCATATAATGTAATAGCATAACTTTTGGAAATGCTTTTCTTATTGGAGCAAGAGCAGCAGCAACATACATTTGGCACATAGTAGGGCTGTTTTTCATTTCTTGTGGCAAAACCGTCCATTCATATCTTTTATAAGGCTCAGCTAAGTTAACGCTGGGCACTGAAAAGGCAAATCTCTTCATATCCTCCTTATCCAGAGGAATGGAACAGAAACAATCCTTGATGTCTATAACCCAAAGAGGCCATTCTCTAGGAAGCTGAGTAGGAGATGGAAGTCCAGGCTGAAGAGTTCCCATAGTTTCCATCTGTTCATTTACCTTTCTTAAATCACTTAATATCCTCCATTTTCCAGATTTCTTTCTTATAATAAATACTGGAGAATTCCAAGGACTTAGAGAAGGTTGTCAGTGTCTTTGGTCAAGTTGTTCTTGCACTATATCTACTAAGGCCTGAATTTTATCTCTTGTTAAGGGCCACTGTTCTACCCACACTGGTTTATCAGTTTTCCACTGAATAGGAACCAGTGAGAGTGCTGGCAGGCCTTCAACAGCAGCCCTGCCTAAAAAGCCGAAGTACTTAATTGTAATCCTATCTGTTGCAAAACAAACTTGTGTCCTCTCTGCGCCATCGTCCCGCCCTCCCGGAGATGCATCTTGCTTCTGGGCCCCAAAGCTTTATCCCGGAAGTGAGCCTTGTTTGCAGGGCCACCCAATCCACAGCTCACCGACTGGGTGTTTTCCCACCGCTGGAAGGTCCAGCACCTGCTGGGGAGTTTGTTGGGAGAGAATGGACTTCAGAGTTTGCGTAGTGGGACCCGGATGGGGCGGGGCTTGGTGAGGGGGTGGGGCGCAAGGGTAAATCATTGCTTATTGGGCGGAGTCTAGGGGCCGGATGTTAGTCTGTTCCACATAGGAAATTGAGGGGGGCGACTGTAATTCTCAGGAACTGAGCAGAGTCTGGGCGGGGCGTGGCCGTGGCGGAAGTTGGACGTTGGGCAGGGCCTTGACGAGGGGCAAGGCCCTGGCCCTCATTCTGTGGAATTGTGTGGAATCTAGGAGGCAGGGCTGGGGCTTGAGCATGCTCATCCTGGCGGAATGGGGCGGGGCCGGCAGCGGGGAACTGGCTCTAGAGCGCTCCCTGCTGGGCCTGGCACAACCAGGTTTTCCTTCCCTCCCCCGGCACCCATGATCCAGTGCGGCAATGACCCAGAGCACCTGCTCACTTCAGAGGAACTTTGAACTTGGTGGGGAAACAAGTCCCGGTGAAAGTGAGAAAAGGCTAGGGCTATGGGAGGGGGTGGGGCTTGGCCTGGGCCACTTTCCTGGTTTCTGCCCCTGTAGAAATGAGCCTGTTCAGACGTCCTTTCTTAGTCCTTACAGGCGTGAGCTTTCATTAAGAGCTGCTGTGAGCAATTACCGTTCTAAGGGCAAGTGATGCAGAGGGTGTGTGTGAGTACGTGTGTGCGTGCGCGTGGGTCTGTGTGTCTGTCTGGGAGCACGTGTGCCTGTGAGTGGGTCTGTCTGTCTGGGTGCGCGTGTGCCTGTGAGTGGGTCTGTCTGTCTGGGTGCGCGTGTGTCTGTGAGTGGGTCTGTGTGTCTGGGTGCACGTGTGCCTGTGAGTGGGTCTGTGTGTCTGTCTGGGAGCACGTGTGCCTGTGACTGGGTCTGTGTGTCTGGGTGCACGTGTGCGGGCGCGTGTGCCTGTGAGTGGGTCTGTCTGTCTGGGTGCATGTGTGCGGGCGCGTGCCTGCAGGATGTGCCTTTCCCCGTTTGCGGAGCCTCCTCCTCCCTGTTGCGCTGGGGAGGGGGCTGGGCTTCTCCAGGTGCCCAAGGTCCCCAGATGGGACTAGAACTCGGTCCTTTCCGGGACTCAGGTTCCTTATTGCAGATGACCTCAGAAGCCCCTATAGACCCACCTCCTACAGGAAGCCTTACCCAATCCCTCTTTCAGTCCGAGACCTTCCCTCCCAGCGTGATTTCTTCTTTATTCGCATGTAGATGGTTTCACTGAGATTTCTTTGCATGCTGTCTCTCCCCTTAGAGTGTAATCTCATGGACATTAGGAACTTTTGTCTCTTGTATCCTCAGCACTGAGAACAGCGCCTGGCTATATATAGTAGGCGTTTAATAAAAGTTTATCATATGGGATTGTTCAGGATCCCGTGACTTCTTCATCTTGGATGAGGCTGCAGTTTCTAAGGTCATTTTCTTTTGCAGACTAGAAGAATTCTTTCCCTCACTATAGAGAAATACTACATAGAGGATGGTTTTCCTTGTCTTTTCTTTCTTTTTTTTTTTTACATCCTGAACTCAATACCAAATAAAAAGGGTAATTCCATATTCATAGTAGAACAGAAAAAGAGGATTTGTACAAGAAGCTACAGGTCCCTGTTGTGTGGGTCAGAAACCAATAATAAAACAACTAGATAGATCTCTAGAAGCAAAGCAAAATTTATTAATATGTCCTGGAGAAAGGGGTGTCCCACCCATCAAGCACACAATGGAAGGGAGGAGGCACCATAGGGAGCAAGGTCGAGGCTTTTAATCTCTAATGCAAATTCCCCTCCCACCACTGACCCTCATCCTTATTGGCTGAGGATCTTACATTCTAAATGCGGGAACTATTCAAGAAATTGAACTTGACCAATAAGTACATAGGTGCCCATATTTGGCTGAAATAGGGAGGATAACAAGAAGGGGACTTAAGTATGCCCTTGGGGGATAACAGGGAGGGGATAGCAGGGAGGAAACTTTAAGTATGTCCTTAAGATAGCAGGGAGGAGATTTTAAGTATGCCCTTAGGAAAATAGCAGGGAGGAGATACTTTAAGTATGCCCTTGACTTAATACTTAAAAGTCCTTCAGTTCTACTCAAATTTTGAAATAGATGAAGCCTTACTCAATTTTCACAACTGTCTTGAAAGATTTCACTTTATCTCATTCACTGTTACGTAGAACATAAGTTTAACCTGCAACTTTCCAAACTGTCCTGCTTGCCTATGGTGCTTCCTGGACTGCTTCTGGTCTCTTCTCTGTTGTTTAAAAAAAGTTGCTTTCATGGCTCTTTTCGAGACAGCCAAGTGGCACCTTGGATAGAGGAGTCAGGACTACCCAAGTCCTAGTCTGGACTCAGACTTTAACTTCTGCCTACCTCAGTTTCCTCTTCTATAAAATGAATATAATAGCACCTATCTCCCATGTTTGTTGCAAGGAGGTAATATTTTCATAGCTTTGCAAACCTTGCCGCACTATATAAATTCCATTATTGGGACTTCTGGTTAAGATGGCGGAGAGGAGGCTCACAGCTGCATAAGCTCCGCGCTTTCTCTCACTATCCACTTCATTACAAGCCTCTGAATCAATGCTTGACTGAAAAAAACCCACATATAGTTACCAAGAGAAGCCATCCTTGAGATTCGCCAAGAAAGGTCTGTCTTTACTGGAGGGCTGTGACAGTTTTAGATCGGGCGCAGGCGGCGGGCAGCGGCAGGGAGAGCACGGGAGCAGACTGGAGAGGGGGTGGGGAGTGATCGCAGCCGTCTCTGTGGGGAGAGCTTCGCTACAGGTTTGGATACTTTGCTCCGGCAGCAAGTCAGCAGCCCAGCAGAGAAGCTAAAAACACTGGGGCTGAAGAATACAACCCCAAACAGCTGGATTCTCTCGGGACCTGGCCGCCTCCCCCTTCCCCCCCCCCCCCCCACAGTGACTCAGCACGCTCTGGGCTCAGGCGCACACAGTCCTGCTAGTGCCTCACTGCTGCCCCCTGCAGTCTGGAGAGGAAGCCCGGTAACACACCCAGCCTCCCCCAAAGAAAGACTCCAGTTTTTTTCTGTTTTTCTTTGCTAGTTTGTCTCTGATTATTAGACAGAATGAGCAAGAAGCTGAAGAGGACTTTAACCCTTGACAGCTTCTATACAGATAGAGAGCAGACTCTAAATCCTGAGGAGACTAAAAACAGGCAGTCTCCAGGTGAATCCCCAAAGGAGGAGATCATCTGTTCCTCAGCACAGATGAACCTCATAGAAGTAATTAAAAAGGCTCTCACAAGGGAGCTAGAAGAAAAATGGGGAAAGCAGAGTGAGGCTTGGCAAAAGGAGAGGGAAGCTTGGGAAAAGGAGAGGGAGGCTTGGCAAAAGAGCCTGGAGAAGTCAGTTAAAGAGAGAGTGGATAAAGAAGTAAAATCCTTGAAAAATAGGATTGGTAAACTGGAAACAGAAAATAGCTCTCTAAAAAACAAAATTGGCGAAATGGAAAAAAATTCCACAGAACAAAAGAACTCAATTGGACAATTAGAAAAAGATCTTAAAAAAGTGAGCGAAGAAAATACTTCACTGAAAATCAGGGTCGAACAAATGGAATTGAATGACTCGAGGAGACAAGAAAAATCAGTCAAGCAAATCCAAAAAAATCAAACAATGGAGAAAAATGTGAAATACCTTCTGGGGAAGACAACAGACCTGGAAAACAGATCCAGGAGAGACAATCTGAGAATCATTGGACTCCCAGAAAAGAATGAGGAATTTTCCAGGAAATTATCAAAGAGAACTGCCCAGAAGTCATAGGAACAGAGGAAAAAAATAAACATTGAAAGGATTCATGGATCACCCACTGAAAGGGATCCTAAAATAAAAACACCAAGGAATATAGTGGCCAAATGCCAGAACCCTCAGATGAAGGAAAAAATTTTGCAAGCGGCTAGAAAAACCCAATTCAAGTATCAAGGAGCCACAATAAGGATCACCCAGGATCTGGCAGCATCCACATTAAAAGATCGAAGGGCCTGGAATATGATATTCCGAAAGGCTAAGGAACTTGGTATACAACCAAAAATAACTTACCCAGCAAGAATGAGCATCTTTTTCCAGGGAAGAAGATGGACATTCAACGAAGTAAGCGAATTTCATCTATTTCTGATGAAAAAGCCAGAACTTAATAAAAAGTTTGATCTACAAATATAGAACTCAAGAGAAATCTAAAAAGGTAAAGATTAATCTTGGGAACTATATTTTGACTATATAGATGTATAAAGAATACATGTATACCTTGTTCTAGAAATTGATGTGGAAAGGACATTGTACCAGAAAAAGGGTAAAGTGGGGATAGTACATCTCATGAAGAGGCATAGGAAACCTATTATATCTGAGAGAAAGAAGGGAGGGGGATGAATATAGTGGGTATCTTACTGCCTTCAGAATTGGCTTTAAGTGAAAAATCTTAAGACATATTCAATCTATGGTGAAACTTCTCCCACCTCATTGAAAAGTGAGAAGGGAAAAGTGAAAAGGGAAGGAATAAGCTAAGCGGAAGGGAATACGGGAACTGGGAGGGAAAGGGGTAAGATAGGGGGAGGAACTCTAAGGCAGGGGGAGGGATACTAAAAAGGGAAGGCTGTGAGAAGCAAGTGGTGCTCACAAGCTTAATACTGGGAAGGGGGGGAAAGGGGAAAGAAGGGAGAAAAGCATAAACCGGGGTTAACAAGATGGCAAGTAATACAGAATTGGTCATTCTAACCATAAATGTGAACGGGGTAAACTCCCCCATAAAGAGGAAGCGGTTAGCAGAATGGATTAAAAGCCAGAATCCTACAATATGTTGTTTACAGGAAACACACCTGAAGCGGGGAGATACATGCAGGTTAAAGGTAAAAGGTTGGAGCAAAATCTACTATGCTTCAGGTGAAGTCAAAAAAGCAGGGGTAGACATCCTGATCTCAGATCAAGCTAAAGCAAAAATTGATCTAATTAAAAGAGATAAGGAAGGGCACTATATCTTGCTAAAGGGCAGCATGGATAATGAAGCACTATCTATATTAAACATATATGCACCAAGTGGGGTAGCATCTAAATTCTTAAAAGAGAAACTAAGAGAGCTGCAAGAAGAAATAGACAGTAAAACTATAATAGTGGGAGATCTTAACCTTGCACTCTCAGAATTAGATAAATCAAACCACAAAATAAATAAGAAAGAAGTCAAAGAGGTAAACAGAGTACTAGAAAAGTTAGATATGATAGATCTCTGGAGAAAATGTAATGGAGACAGAAAGGAATACACTTTCTTTTCAGCAGTTCATGGAACCTATACAAAAATTGACCATATATTAGGACATAAAAACCTCAAACTCAAATGCAGTAAGGCAGAAATAGTAAATGCATCCTTTTCAGACCACGATGCAATGAAAATTACATTCAACAAAAAAACCAGGGGGAAGTAGACCAAAAAATAATTGGAAACTAAATAATCTCATACTAAAGAATGATTGGGTGAAACAGCAAATCATAGACATAATTAATAACTTCACACAAGAAAATGATAATAATGAGACATCATACCAAAATGTATGGGATGCAGCCAAAGCAGTAATAAGGGGAAATTTCATATCTCTAGAGGCCTATTTGTATAAAATAGAGAAAGAGAAGATCAATGAATTGGGTTTGCAACTAAAAATGCTAGAAAAGGAACAAATTAAAAACCCCCAGTCAAACACTAAACTTGAAATTCTAAAAATAAAAGGAGAGATCAATAAAATTGAAAGTAAAAAAATTATTGAACTGATTAATAAAACTAAGAGTTGGTTCTATGAAAAAACCAACAAAATAGACAAACCCTTAGTAAATCTGATTAAAAAAAGGAAAGAGGAAAATAAATTCCATTATTGGGGGGGGCGGGGATTTTATCTCTTGCAGTGCAGGCCATTCTATCTCCCTCTTAGAAAAAAAGATGAACATAGCCATTATAATAAATATGTATAATCAAACAAAACAAATCGCCATATTGTGTTTTAAAAAAAAAAGTGTCTCATTCTACATCAAAAGTCTATCATTTCTCTCAAGAAGTAGCTTACCAACATCATCTTTAGTCTTCTAGAATCAAGGTCATAGGTTCTTGCATTGATCAGAGTGCTTTCAAAGACATTTTTTCTTTATAATCTTAATGTATGAATTGTTCTGATTCTGCTCATTTCACTGTTCTTCAGTTCAATTATTTTTCCAGTCTCTCTGAAGAAATCCATTTCACCAATTTCTACAGTGCTTGAATAGCCATTATATTTCCTATACTCTTATTTGTCTATTTTGTCTAGCCATTCCCTAGTAGATGAGTATGCCTTTAGATTCTAGTTCTTTCCCACTACAAAAAAATAAATAAATAAAATAATAGCAATACTAGTTAGTATAAATAAATCTGTACATGTGGATTTTTCCTCTGATGCTGACTGTAACCAAGCAGTACAGCTGGGTCAAGTCAACAAAGCATTTATTAATCTACTGCTATGAGCTAGACACTGTGCTACACATTGGGTTAAAAAGTATGCAGTTTATTGATGTTTCCTAATTTTTTTCAAGATAGCCAGACCAATTCAAAGTTCTACCAATATTGTATTAATATTTTATTATCATGGTGCCTCCTCCCAAACAATTGTCTTTTTTCTATTTTGTTTGCTTTGCCATTCTGATAGTATGAGGTAAAACTGAATGTCTTTTCATATGTTTGTTGATATATTGTTGATATATTTCTTCCTTTGAAAACATATCCTTTATATACTGCAACATATCTAACATATATAGGACTGCTTGCCATCTAGGGGAGGGGGTGGAGGGAGGGAGGGGAAAAATCGGAACAGAAACGAGTGCAAGGGATAATGTTGTAAAAAAATTACCCTGGCATGGATTCTGTCAATATAAAGTAATTATTAAATTAAAATTAAAAAAAAAAAGAAAAGAAAACATATCCTTTGATCACCTATTATGTGGCTCTTTTAAATTTCAACCAATTCATCCTATATCTTAGATCTCAGATTTATATCAGAGAAATTTGATTCAAAGAATTTTTCTAATAACATTTTCTTTCTCATTTTTGACTGAATCACTTCTGTTTCCACCAACCCTTTTAAATTTTATGTAATCAAAATTGTCCACTTTATTTTCTGTGGGTTTTTTAAATCATGGACTCTTCCCCTATCCATAAGGCCATGATTTCTTCTTTATTCCTCTAATTTATTTATGATATTACTCTTTATGCCTAAATCACATATCCATTTGGAATTTATCATATTATAGGATGTGAGATGTTTTTTATACCTAACTTCTACCAAAATGCTTTTCAGTTTTCCCAAAAGATTCTGTCAAGTTATAATAAGACCTTACCTTAATACTTGAGTCTTTAGGCTTATCAAAAACTTTGCTATAGGGTTTATTTGCTCACTGAATTACATCCCAAATCACTTAGACTTATCAACCTCTCTATAGTTGACTTGCCTTGTATGACACAGTTTTGAAGTGTCAAACATAGGATTTGAATCTACAACTTTCTGATTGCAAATTCAATATCCAATCCACAAAATCAGGCTACATCCCTTCTATCTTATTATAATCAAATTCCATCTGAATATCAGTTAAGTACTTCTAAAGTAGTAATAATGAACTAGAAATAAAATATCTGACCCAAAGAACAACATATTTAATAGATACTGTGGAATTATTCAAAGGAAATGATTAGAGATTACCCAGGATTAAGAATGATTCATGCTTAAGATTGACTTCATTTGGGCATTTGGGTACCCTTGCTTCCTCCTTCTCCTGAGGCAAGTTCTGCCTTTCGGCCCTATCCCACAGAGAGCTGGAGATGCAGCTGCTGATATTCTTTATTCTTGTTGTAGATCAGCCAGTAAAGCAGGTCTGTGCCATTTGGGTCCCACATAGGTTCAGAAAGAAAAGGTATCAGTGAATTAGCAGGCTTAACAAACTACTATCTGAACTCCTGAAGTCTGGAAAGCTGCGGGGAAAAGAGGAGGGCAGGGAAGGTGGGAACCATGGAGATAAGACCTGTTCACCTCCCCTGAAGCAGGCTGGCTTAATCTCATGTGGCCCTTTGATGAGAATTATCTAAATCAAGTAAGGGGAAAAATGTAGAGATGACATGTTTCAAATGGGGAATAAATAAGAGGAAAACAGAGATTTGAATTCTGATCAGCTGAGACCAAAGCAAACAATGTCCTTGCCACCAGAATACATCCTACTGCTTAGAAAGAAGAAAGGTACCAAGGCCTCAGGGGTGATGGTGTGGGCTAGGCAGGGCACCTGTCATCCTTGTGTTCCTTCTAAGATGAGCACGTGCTCTCCCCAGGCGAGGAGAAGAAAGGGCTGTCTTTGCTCAGCAGGCCAACAGTGATAGATCATTTTGTTATGTCTGAACAAACATGATTCTGGGAATTTCTTTCCCCTATGGAAAGAGGAATCAACGGACCCCTTCCAAGGAGGCTTGCCAGGGGCAGGATTCTCACCCATTTTTGACAAAATTTGCCCAGTAGACCATTATCTTCTCACTAACTAGGTTTTTCTTGTTTGTTCCGCGTAAAGCTAAAAATAGAAAGTAAACAGCTTCATTAAGGTCACTATTGGGTGCAAGATTTTCCTTTACTTCAACATTCACTTCTACATTTTCTCCTGCACAAACAATCCTGTTCAGGCCCCCAAAGTCATCTTCCTGAATTGCAGTTGTCCACATTTCACACCAATATTAGGAAACCTCCCAGGCTTTATGAAGACTTAGCACTCTGCATAAACTCTGCCTGTCTTCAAAGCCAAGACTCCTTCACACTAAGGAGCATATTGATTTCCCAACTCTAGGCAAAGATAGGAACTCTCACTGCTTAGGGCTTTGAGAACACTTCCTACCTCACCTTTAGTGCAGACAACTTCAACGGTAATCACTTGGTCATAAAATAATGAATTTTTTGGCTATGGCAAGTCACAAAACTGATCAATGTACAAACTGGCCTTCCAGGTCTCCCAGAACAGTACTAAGGAGGTAAAAGTAGGGAAGAAGCCTTCCAAAAACACAGGATTTGGAACCATCTAACAACATTAACTCCCGGGATTGTCAAATGAGGCTTTTGACCAATGACCAACACATGGATGGACAAGTGGAGAAATTAAACCAAAACCAAAGGAAGGAAAGGAGGGAGGGAGGAAAGTTTTCCAGTTCATTCAGCAGACATTTATGGAAGGGTGAGGACAAGAAACATACAGGATGAGATGGGGTGATAGGTTAGAGTCTAGATCGGAGGAGATGCTGGAAGCATTGGTGAGGTCACAGGTACATTGACATATGAAAATGTGTTTTTATTTGTGTCTGTGCTTCATCTTCTCTTCTGGGTAATAAGCTCTAAGAAGTCAGAAACTGTGACTTGATTATCTTTGTGACTTCCCTGGAGCTGAATCTAGGGCTTTGATGTGGGAATGGGCTTAACAGTGTAAATTGAATGCTCCTGCTCACCTGAATAAGCAAGTTGAGTAAGGTGCCCTCTGAGACTGATCTTCACAAAGAGGCGCTAAACTAACCCTTATTGACATTCAGACTTTAGGCCTTCGGTTTTACCTAAGTCCATCTGGCTTCTTGCTCAGTGCTTCACGGAACCTTAGATTTGGGATATAGCCCATGTGGGATGAAATTCTAGCTCTATCATTTACTACCTGGGGAGCCTGGACAAGTCATTGAACTTGTGTTTGCCCAAGTTTGCTAGTATGAAATGGGGATAATAATAGCACCTACTTTACAGATTGTTCTGAGGATCATATGAGATGTATAAAGTTGAATCATTTGTAAACCTGTATGTGCTGTAAAAAATGTCTATTGTTAATAAAATTATTGTTAACTTGTGACTTTGGGAGTCATTTTTCCTTCTCCAAGCCTATTTCCTTCCTTCCAAACGGGGCTGATCATTCTACATCCATACAGTACCCTCACATGGACATTGTGAGGTTTAAATGAACTGATATGTAGAAAGGTGAGGAACTGGGATTCATTTTGATGTCAGAGAGAGTAGAGCAAGTGAAAGGGATGATAACCCATAGTCCCAGGAATTCTACCCTTTCTCAAGCTCCCCAATCATTTTAGTTAAAATCCCCATTGCTTACAGTGAGCTCCAAAGACAAAACGCAGCTCATCAGCAATATTCACTTTTATATAATCCGGATTGATGCCCTTTAACATACTCGGTTGGTGCTGGAATGCATAAAAGTAGACTTGAGAGCTGGGACCTAGGCAAGCATAAGAAATGCCTACAGTTACTGACATGCTGATCACAAGGGTCTGGCCTCTTGCTGAGGGCCCATAGCTTGATTCCATCCTTTGGGGTGGGGATGATGGTAGCTGGCCATTAATAGGCAACCTCCTAAAGGGCAGGTCCTTAATAAGAGTGATGCTGTGAGAAAGGACAGTTTCTGGAGTCTGGAGTAACAGGGTGTGGATTAGAAGCCTGGCCCTGTTGTTGACCAACTATGAGATCTTAGGGAAAATGCTTTTACTTCTTTGAGATTGTTTTCAACTGTAATCCCTCAACTATTTATCCTCATGGGCTGTTGTGAGGATCCAGAAAGATAACGTATATGAAGTGCTTGGTACCCATAAAGTGGAATAGAAATGAGTATTTCTGGCTTTTCTTGGCAATATCTACTAAGAAAGCATGGGTGAGAATGGGAATAATGGGGAAGGTGTAAGGAGGAAGGCTATTGAGGTAATCAACCTAAAGGCTACCTTACTAAAACCAAGGGCAGAAAACCTCCTATGTAAGCAAACAGTCAAGATATACATCATGCCAGAGATGAGACTTTATGCCCTTGTTCCTTTAGAGGCTCAAAGCTATACTCACTCTGTTGATATCTGGCCACTCTGAGAGAAGGCATAAAAAAGACCAAATTCCCCATCATCTCCTGTAACTGAAGTCGAAGTTCTTTTGGATCCTCAGTATTCCCTAAATATTTGTCCATCAATATGTCTACATTCTCAGGAGTCATACCCTATATGAGACAGAGCAAGGGACATATTAACAAAGAAAAGATTTTACTGGGAATGAATTGTTTGGGCAATTTCTGTTTACTAAATATAAGAGATGAGCCTACACAGTCCACAGAATTAAAGGGGAGAGATTGAACCAAAAACAATAGAAGAAAGAATGGAAGAAGGGAGGGAGGGAAAGAAGTCTTGCAGCACATTGGGCAGAGCCTCTGTGGAGTTCTGGGATCCATCATGTGCTTGTGCTGCCTCCCCAGAATCTACTCTTTAGGAATTCAATTATTCAAGAAGATATCAAGCAACCACTTGTTGGGGATGGTGGGTAATACATTTGAGGCTCATGGAAGAAAGAAGAGTAGATAGATTGGTATAGAAGATAGAGCACTGCACTTGGGGTCAGAAAGAACTGAGTTAGAATCTAGACTCGGACCCTGATTGAAGGTGTGACTCTGAGCAAGTCAACCTTATTTTCTTCATTTGTAAAATGAGGATCATAATAGCCCCTACTCCCAGGATTGCTATAAAAGTCAAGTTAAATAAATTTGTAAGTTACCATACAAACTTTAAAATATTATATTTACATGCTAGCTGTTTATTGCTATAGATTTTCCCTGAGGATTCCTTCCAGCTCTATGAGTCTAGGATTATGAAAGAAGAAAGTGAGTTTACCTTTATTAATGGGCTCAGAAGCATTTTTCGGATGTTTTCTCTAGTCATCTCTTCTTTGAACAGAGAAATACCTAATCGCTACACAGAAAGAAAAGCCACATCATGAGGGTACTGGAAGCTATTTCTTCTCTGAGCAAACTCCATCCCCCAAAGTTTGTTTAATCATTCACAAATAATGCCCAGCAAAAATTGTACAATATCAGGCAATATCCAGTATTTACTGTACATCCCCTGACAAGTACTAGATAATACTTAGAACCCACCAAGGAAATCATAGGCGATACTGCATAATACCCAATACACACTCAATAATGTTAAATATTCACAGTGCTCTATCTTACCAGAAATGAAGCACACAGAATCCTCTCTATCTGAGTCATGGAAATAATTCAACTTTATCCATGTTGACTGAGAAGTAGCAAATGATGTATAACTCAATGGCATCTTTAATAACCCTGTAGACCCAATGGCCTTCATATTTTTTCCTTTAATATTTTATTTTTCCAACTAAATGCAAAGATGATTTTCAACATTCACTTTCCAAAACCTCGTGTTTCAAACAACAAAAAGATGAAAATATACTTTGATCCACAGTAAGTCTCCATAGTTCTCTCTCTGGCTATGGATAGTACTTTCCATTACACGTCATTTTTGAAAAGAACTAAGTCTGCCATAGTTGGTAATCACAGAAATTTATAGTTAATGTATACAATATTCTCTTGGTTTGCTCACTTCACTCAGCATCAATTCATGTAAGTCTTTCTGAAATCAGCCCGCTTATCATTTCTAAAAGAACAATAATATTCCATTACATTCATGTATTATAACTTATTCAGCCATTCCCTAACTGAGGGGTGCCCACTCAATTTCCAATTCCTTAGCACTACAAAAAGGGCTGCTATAAATATTTTCCACATGTGAGTCCTTTTCCATTTTTAATGATCTCTTTGGGCTATAGACAGTAGAAACACTGCTGAATCAAAGAGTAAGCACAGGTTAATAGACTTTTGGGCAAAGTTCCAAAGTGCTCTCCAGGATGATTGGATGATTTCACAACTCCACCAACAATGCATTAGTGTCACAATTTTCCCACATTCCCTCACAATATCCATCCTTTCCAGTCATTTTAATGTATTTCACTTCTAAAGAATTGCAATCACTTAGGGAAAAGATTTGCCTTAGAAAAGAGGAGACTGGAATTCTAGGCCCATTTCTGTCACTATCTTGCTGTGGGATTGTAGGTTAATTGGGTCTTTTCTCTGAACCTCAGTCCTCTCACCTCTAAAAATGGTGATGGTCATTGATGCAGACTCTTACCTCATCAATCAAGGATAAGTTGATGACAGCTTTTTTTTAGTAAAGTATAAAGTGCTATGTCACTATGAACTGGTATTACTGTGTGTTTAAGATACAAAAATTAAAAGAATATTTTAATCAAAGGCAACTGGAATCACCTTGGACCTTTAAGAGAAAATTTGTAGGTACAAATAGTCAAACAATTCTTGGAGAAAATAGGCAGGATCTGAAAGTATCTCTAACTCTTCAAGAAAAAAAAAAGAGACAGGATGAATTTGCTAAAGGCATAGATAATAGGTATGTTACTTTGCAATTGACATGAGCCAGGCTGATAGTCTAGTTGCCAAACTAGCTTAACATCTCAGAACACTGGACCAATATAAGAAGGATAAGTTCCAAGGGGAAAAATGTGAAATCATACACTTGGACTCAAGGAAAATTGATTTCACAAATACAAAATGATGAAAGTATAGTTAGACTATTGTTTTTTAAAAATTTATGAATATGAGCAGACCACTAGTTTATCATGAGATCATAATACAATATGGTATGGAAAAATTCAGTGTAACCTTGAGTTGCCCTAAGAAAGTCAAGAGTTTCCAGTAATAAGCAGATGATAATTCCTGTGTTCTAGTCATACCACACACAGAGTATTGTATTCAGTTCTGAGCGCCACATTTTTTGGGAAAAAAAACAGAAAACATATTGTCTAGCAAAGGGTAACTAAGATGATAAGGGACTTCCATTTACACTACACAGGGATGGATTAAATTATAAGATTCTTTAACGTATAAAAGAAAATCGGATAGGATATAGAAGAGTGGACAGAGACAGACATGATAATTGCCAAAGTATTTTCTAGATTGTCATGTCAAGAGGGAATTTGAAAAAAATAAATAACTTCCTCTGTGTGGCCAGAGAACAGAATAAGGAGTAATGATGAATAAAAGTTAAAAGAGGCTTAATGTAATGATACTCCCTCAAACAGAGCTGCTTCAAAGTGGAATGGGGAGCCTCAAGAGATGGTAAGTCCTTTCTCATTGGAGTTTTTAAATAAAGGCTAGAAACACCCTTGTGAGGGATGTTATAGAAATCCAGCTGTGGGTTGATCTTCATATTCACCTAAGGTTCTGTCTAAATCAAAAATTGTGATTTTTTTTTAGTGATCAAAAATACAAGATCTTCAAAAGTTGTATACACCTAATCCTGTCACTCCATTCCACTCATGCAGGAGAATTGGTGGTAGAAAAATCAAAGATCTTACAACAGGAATGATCAAATCATAATTGTTGGTGCCAATAATGGAGGGGAGGTGGTGGAACTTTCCAGAAGCCAAGAGATCTTCAGAATGTTTTGCGAAGAACTGTCCATCAACCACTCTAGGGATGATCACGAATTGCTTTGGGGAAAAAAAAAGCAGCAGAAAAAATGACTAGTCTTCCTGCACAATGTTCATCCCACACAACCCTTTCCCATTTCATTACTTCTTTATCTCCATTCTACACTACTGCAATACCTTAATTATCTCCCTGCCTCTAATCTTCTCTCAACCCCATCTCATCTGTCTTCCATTTCTGAAACGTTTGATCATGATACTCCCATAACCCCAACCATAAAGCCATAAACTCATAGAATGATAAGATATTAAAATAAGGAGGAATATTGGAACAGAATATTAGAATAGAAAGATCCATAAGACAAAGAATTATAGAATGTAGAACATAGAATATCCAGTGCAGAAAAAGGACTAATAACACCAGCTATTTAATGCATAGGATGCTGGAATTAGAAAGGATTCCAGAAAATAAAATGTTAAAGCTGAAAGAGATCTTGGAGCTAAAAAGACCTTAAGAAACTAGTAAATCTAAGTTTCCCATTTTACAAAGGAGGAAACAGAGACCCAGAGAGTTCATGACATTCTCAAGATTCTTGTTCCATTGCCTACCAATGGAGGGAGATGGAAGAACATCAGTAATGGATGTCCAGTCCCTATCCTGGGCTGAGCTGGAAGCTCTTAGTGATTCTGATCCTTCCATTTCATGTTACTTACCTCACTAATAGCCAAGATCTCCCTTTCTGTTTTGTTCCTTAAGCACTCAACAATGGTGGCTGAACTGTAACTCTCACAAGCAGATATGGTGGCAATGTGCTGCAAAGAGGAAAAGAAAGAATTAGTATTCTCATAACTGAATCCTTAACTATACACTAGTGGAAGAATCCCATCCCAATCAAAAGAAAAACCATCAAAGAATGATTTGTACAAGTGATGATGCATCAAGGCAAGAAGGAAGCCAGGCTGGAATACAACTGCCCAAGAGGTGAGTGATCAACCACGAGCTTCCTGTGTACAGGGCTCAGTGCCAGCCAGTGGGGGTGGAGATGGGCAGGGGCAGGTTACAAAGAGACAGTTCCTGCTCCCAAAGAGTTTAACCATTTCATCAGGGAGCAAAGACATCACTGGCTATAAAGGAGATACAAGGGAGTCTGGTATACTGAAAGAGTCAAATGTTGGCTCAGAGATCTCAGTTCTGGTCCCAGACCACTCACCAACACATTGTGTGACCTTGGACAAGTCAGAAAATGACAGAACTACAGAAGTCAGACGGCCCTCACACCCAATTTCATCTAACAGTGCTGTTCAAGAATTGTGAAAAAAATAGAATTTTGAAGTAGAAGGGACTTTGAAATCCACCTAATTTAACCCATTTTTAGAGAAAGAAACTGAGGCTCCATAAAGAGAAATCACTTCCCTAAAATCAGAGGCACAGCTAGCAGAATTAGGAATTAAATCCTCCCTCTCTGTGCTTCAGTTTCCTTCTCTGTAAAAGAGGATTGTTGGACTAGATGATCTCTATGGTAACTTCCAACTTAGACATTCAAGGATTCCACTGACCCCCCTTATAGCCCAGGAAAGCCCAAAGATCAAGGGAACCAGGCCATGGGATTGGGAGGCCAATAAGCTTAAAGAAGGATAACAAATATAAAAACCAAAGGGTAACTCACACTTGTGGTGGATTCTGAGCTGAATGAAGTTAAACCAGGGTGGATGGCCACACCACTCTCTATGGTTTGCCTGGAGAACAAGGTTTTGGATATGGGGTATGGAACCTGGAGGAACAAACCACAGAAGAGGGGAAAAACAAGCAGTTATGGGAGGCCGAGACCCTCCTGGCTGAGCAGAAACAGAGGAAACTGAGTCTGAAAGCCAGGACTGGCTTATCCTGCCCCTCCCCAAGCTGACCATCTAGGACAGTTACCAACATTGGGCTCTCAGTGGGACCCTGGCCTTTGACCCTTGGACACATCCAGGCCTAAATCTTAGTTTAACACAAAGGGAGCCTAGTTAGGGTTGGATGCTGTCCAGGTCTCTCTGGTGACTGAAGCCCAAGATATGATGAGATGCCTGGGTTATTCACTGTATCTCTGCATCCCTTAACTACTTTTGTGAACATGAAGGAGACAACAGGTATAAAGTGTTGTGTAAACCATAATCTACCATGTCAGAATCATAGATTGACAGCTGAGTTCATGTTCCTCCTTTTATATAGTAGAAGATTTTAAAAAATCTATTAAAGTGCTGACTGTGACAACCATTTAGTTTAGCATTGGAAGTGCAGAAACAAAATCAAGACACGTCTATCCTCAAGGAGTTTACAGTCTAATGAGAAAATCAAGGCTAGGGAAATGGAGGGATTTATTTAAGATCACAGACTTAGCAAATGCCAGGACCAGGATTAGAACCCAGGTCTTCTCCCAATCCTTTACCACAGTGCCTCCTGTCAGCTATTATCCTTATCATCATCCACCATTGATGTCACCAGATGCCTCATTATACCTTTGCACCTGTGTCAGGAGAACATACATATGCCATGTCAAATATATCAAATACACTGCTGGTGGACCGCACCTAAGTATGCCTGAACCAGATGAAATGTAATTAGGAGGGGGTTGGTGTGGAGAGGAGCGGAGGGGGGGTGCTAGAGCCGTGTCTCTGGAGGCAGGAGGACCTGAGTTCAACTCCACCCACAGACACTAACTGTATGACCCGACAAGTCACTTAACCATGACTGTCTCATCAAAGAAATTTTACAAAATAAATAAAAACATAACAAAACATAAAGAACATTGTTGTTGTTTTTTTTTTTTTTTAAAGTCCATATAGCACCCAGAGGCATCCTGATGTAAGGGTTAGTGACTCCCATCTCAATGTGAGTTTCACATGTGCATACTGGATTGGGAGTTAATTTTGTCCCTTACACTTTGTAGTTGAAAGGCCCTGGGAATGCTGATTAATCTCAGCCATACTTTCATCTGCCATATATCTCATGCAGTTAGGAAGATCAAATGAAATCCCACAGTCCCAAAGGACTTTGCAGATTGTCAGGTGTTATCTATCTTTATCAAGTCAGTGACATGAAAACTTCTACTAATAGGCCTACTAATGAATCTTAAGTCTATGATCTAAGATCCAACCTGGATAAGTTGGGGGCAGAATGTTGACTTTTTCAGCATAAAAAGGCTCTGGTTAATGTTAGTGAGAAGGGCAATTGGGAAGTTTACTGGGATTTCCAAATGACAGGCAAGAACAGGTGCCAGTCAAACAGAAAGAAAGAAGTCATCTGCCCCAGTGGTTTTGAGAGAAGGAAATACAATAAAAGAAGAAAAACTCAGGATCATGTGATTTCAGCTTGGGACTGACTACCAAAAAATCCCTTTCCAGTCTGAGGTAATTTCTTTATCACTTACATATGAGGAAATTCTCATTCCCCCAAAGGACTCTTCAAAGACAGTCACACGGCTAGGATCTCCTCCAAAGTGGGCAATGTTCTCCTGGACCCACCTCCGGGCAGCCACCTGGTCCAGGTAACCCCAGTTGCCAGATGCTTGCTCATCCCCAGTGCTGAAAGACATAAGGATTGAGAATTCTGAAGAAGAGCGCCAAGATCCCAACAGAGCTCAGTCACATGGCGAATGGAAAATCTGAGGCTCATAGATCTAACAGGAATCACACGCAGCATAAACTGTACAGCCATAATTTGAAATCGGATTCTCTGGCTACATATCCAGTGCTTTTCCTGCTATGACAGGGCTTAGTTTGTTGGGGCAGCAAAGGATGACAAGAAAGCTGGGATCTCAGCAGGACAAATGACTCACCTTTCACTTGGGGGCAAATCTCACCTGAAGAACCCAAGAAGGCCCAGCCTGTACTGGATAGTGACCACTATGATGTTCTGGGAAGCTGACAATATCGAACCATCATACATGGAAGCAGAGCCAGAAAGGAGATCACCACCATGGATCCACACCATCACCTGCAGGAATCAGACAGGGTTTGTTATAGGAACAACTCCCACCAAACGTGGCTCTGGAGCTCCCTTGCTACACTGTATCCTCTTCCCTTGTGTCCCGTTATAAGGTAGCACTAAATGTGAATGGTATTTCTTATCAAAATACTTTGTGTCAAATACAGAAATGATATGCATCAGAGCCACTCTCAGAAAAAAGAGCTTACTTGCCCTGACTCAGAGACAGTTCAGATTCCCCTTGAAATCTTCCTGACACAACTCAGCTCCCTATGGTTTTACTGTTGCTTATTTCAGCCTGCTAGAAGCAAAGGTTTATTAACTTTGTGAGCTGTTGCCCCAGAGAAGAATGGACTGCCTTGGGAAGCAGTGAGCTCTCTGACCCACAGGACTTTAGGGACAGTTCGATGACTTCAGAAATGTTTTTAGTCTGACTGTTCCCATGCTTTAAGATCCCATCCAGTTCTAATGCCCTAGGATCCTCATCCCATGCTGTGGGAATTACAGAGATCTGGCTTACTGGCAATCTGGCCCCCTCTTTTGCATGATCAGGAACATAGATATTGAGATACAAACAGTCTTCAGAAGTAGCAGTAATAGTAAAGTTTATATTCTGGAATTTCCTCAGTGATTTTAGGATAGTAATATCCTGCAAACACCTGGAAAACAGAAAAAAAAGTTTGTACCTCATGAAAATCACAGGAATCCTGTGCATTATGGGGTATGATAATAACAGGTTCCAACTAAGATCTAGCTCCGTTTTTACTCATGTCCCAAAATATCCCCTTACTTTAGGCCAAAAATGGCAACATTAATAAGAGAAACAATAAAAGTGATTGCCAAGATACATGGAAGAAAACATTTCCAAAATAAAGGAAAGTACCAAAGGAGAACAAAATCTTATTGGAACAACAGAATGAAGGGTGTAACCTTTCCTCCCTATTTTTGTTTCCTCCCTATTACTGAAGTCATACCTACAGAAGTCTACAGAAAGGTCATATCCTAATCATTTTATTCAACGAAGAAAAGGTATTTTATCTGTCTGTGCTAGAGTACATAAAATGTTAAATATAAAAAATAATATTTTGTACAGCAACTTTTCCCCTGTTTCTATCTGAGCTTCATAAAAAAAATAAATAAATAAACGTTTTGGTATAGTGACTAAGCATACCTGGCATAAGAATACCTGAGTTCAATTCAATCTTAGACACTAATTAGCTGTGTGAATCTGGTTAAGTCATGCAATGTGTCTCAGCCTTAGTCTCTTAATCTGAAAAATGAAGACACAAATAGCAACTGCCTCACAAGGTTGTTAAGAGGATCAAATGAGATAATATGTGTAAAGTGCTGTTTCAGAAAGCCCTCATAATAGTTATTAAATGTTTTCCTTTAAAACAGCTGGAGCCCAGTGATAGAATTCTCATCCCAGTATTAGGAAGATAGAACCAGGCCTTGTAGTTCCCAAGCAGGATCTTTCTGCTATACCTTTGGGTGATTCTCAAAGATTTTTGTGTCAAGATTCCTTTATACTATTAAAAATTACTGATGTCCTTGGAGACAAAGCTGAAATGAGGAACTATGCAATTCAGTGATTAGAGATTTGAAAATGGAGTCTTTAATACTGAATTCAAATCCAGCCTCAGACACTTACTAGCTATGTAAACCTGGACAAGTCACTAAATCTGTGTGCCTCAGTTTCCTTATGTGTCAAGTGAGAATAATAACATCTAGCTCCCAGAGTTGGGAGGAGAATCAACTGAGATATAATTTGAAAATATCCTTATATAATTAAAAGCATTACATAAATGCCAGTTGTTGTTATTAGTATTAGTAATAGTTATTAATAGTGGTTGGAGTACAATAGTATTATCAAAAAGCCCCATAGAACTCAGCAGGATTGGGATGAGCTATCACTCCCACAGATTCTCCAGTTGCAAGCCAGTCCAGGGGCAAAGTAACAACCAAAACACTTTGAGAGAGAGAGCAGAATCCTTTATTCAGCAATTCTCTTGAGAAGCAGATGGCTCATGGGTAAGACCCACAGGATGCAGATTTGGGAGCAAACTTTATACCATTAGTTAGGTTCTTTACTACTAACTCCAAGGTTCCAGTTGCTCAGATTTACAATATCATGTAGTTACAGTTGGTCGGATTTATCAGTTACAATTAGTCAGATTTACAAACCCATGTAGTTATATTTGGTCAGATTTATAACCCTCATTATTCAGCTATTTCATATATCAATGACTTCATTCAACTTTGACAAAATCTGTGGAAACTGAACTTTTCATGCTTCCCATACATTCATATTCCTCTGTACTCATTATTAATTGGTTAAATGGCAAATGGTTAAATGGCAAATAGCAAAAACCACAAGTATGAACACATTATCCCCATAATGGGTAGATGTCCACAGCCTAACTATCCCTTCCCACCTAATTTCTCAAAGGAGCAAATGGGGCTTCCAATTACAGAGAAACAATTTGGTCCCTTCCCCACTCACCTCCCAGCCTCCTCCTTTCTTGCCTCAACTCATTCTCTGAGAGGAACCGTTACCTTTATATTTTTCCTTGACATCATGCCATCCAAGCTTTATCACCTGGATACAGAGGCAGAAGCTATGGGTCCTATGCCCAGGGCTCAGAGCTACCAAGAGTCCTGGGTCCTCCACAGCTGCCTTCTCCATCACTACCTTGACTGCTGCTTCTGCCTGGGTTCTTGAGACTGTTGCTTGTATCACCCCTGCTGATGTTCCTGCTTCTGAAGCTTTTCCCCTATGGGTCATGTCAGCTGCTCACTGCCCCTCTCCAGTCCTATAGCCAGGAGACTGTACACTGCAGCCACAGTGTCTTGCAGGAGCTGCCCCTTAACCTGCCACCAACAGGCATAACCTCAGCTCCATAGCCTCCAACCTGACATTCCTGCACACTGTATACTAGGAAGAGCTGCCCATGGCTGAGACCAACAATGACATTATAAACTGTTCAGGTATGGGCCCTGTAGTACACTAGATAATCCTTATTTCAAAGAAATGTCCCATGGTAAGTCAAGGGAGGAAAAAGGTATATATGAGGAACTGAATCCTAATTTTTTAAAATGTAGGCATTCTTATTATGGAATATTATTGTTCAGTAAGAAACAACCAGCAGGATGATTTCAGAAAGGCTTGGAGAGACTTACATGAACTGATGCTGAGTGAAATGAGCAGGACCAGGAGATCATTATATACTTCAACAACAATACTATATGATGATCAATTCTGATGGACGTAACCATCTCCAGCAATGAGATAACCAATCAGTTCCAATAGCAGTAATGAATTGAACCAGTTACATCCAGCAAAAGAACTCTGGGAGATGACTGTGAATCATTACATAGAATTCCCAATCCCTATATTTTTGTCCGCCTGCATTTTTGATTTCCTTCACAGGCTAATTGTACATTATTTCAAAGTCTGATTCTTTTTTACAGCAAAATAATTGTTTGTACATATATACTTATATTGTATTTAATTTATACTTTAACATATTTAACATGTATTGGTCAACCTGCCATCAGGAGGAGGAGATGGGGAGAAGTTGGGGAAAAATTGGAACAAAAGATTTGGCAATTGTCAATGCTGTAAAATGACCCATGCATATAACTTGTAAATAAAAAGCTATAATAAATAAATAAATATAGGCATTCTTAAATCTTTTTAAAAACACATGAAGGTTGAGTTATTTGGTTTCTATGACTTCTTCCTCCTCTCATAATTTATGAGTCAGTGTATATATATATATACTTATATATAAGTATATATATATACACTGACTCATAAATTATATTTTTTATACACACACACACACACACACTAACTCTCACCACACTTTTCTGAAGTTCTAAAGTCCTTTATCAATGTAGACAAATTAAACAATTTTTCAAGGCTGTATAGCCCTAGAGAGGAAGAAATATTTATTCATTTAAGAAACAGAATTATGCTTTAAGCAATAGGAAAGATACAAAGTTTGAATAAGATATGTTAGTGCCCTATTACCATATGGTAAGAGAAAGTTGAGAAAGTTACTTACATGGATGGGTAAGAAGTTGCATCTCTCACTTTACTCCATGTTTCTGGTGACTGTGGAGAAGAAAACCTCAGGGCTCCAGTAGGGGGTCTGGCAAAGGGGATTCCCAGAAAAACATTGACACCTTTGTCAAATCTCTTGATGCTGATATGAGTTCCACGAATCTCTCCATATTCAGTAGTTCTGATGGGGTCATCAGTCTTGTCCCCTGTGAGCAAAGGTGAAGGCAATTCTCAGGGAATAAACAGAAGGGCAGGAATTACTGGAGATGTCCATATGTTTCCCACCCCCCTCCCATTCCTACTCCAACATTTTTTCCTTGTATGGGAATGCAGACCACCTTCTATTTCTGCCCTGATTACTTTCATCTCAAAGACAAGATGAAATTAATACAGTTTCTGTCTTACAAACACTCCCCTTTCACAGATTACCTATAGAAATGTATAGAATAAAACAGTAGTGAATAAACCAACAATTCTAAAGACTACACTTTGATCAATGCCCTTAATAATCATGATTCCAGATGACTGATGATAAAGCATATTTCCTAAATCTTCCAAAAGTTTGTTGTACCTACCTTTTCTAAAATTGTTTACCTCCTTAACTTCTTTCTTGTTTCTTTTGTGGTTCAATTTATTTAGTTCTGATAGAGGAAAGTTGACCTCTCCCACTGTTATAGTTTTGTTGTCTACTTCTTATTGCAACTTTCTTAACTTCTCCTCTCAAATTCTCTGTATACTATACCATTTGATGCATATCTATTTAGTATTGATATTACTTCATTATCTATGGTACTTGTTCACATGATCTAGTTTCCTTATTTCTTTTAATTAATTAATTTTTTTTTTTTTTTGCTTTTGCTTGATCTAAGATCAGGGTCCCCTTTCCCTCCTCACCAGTGTTTTGCTTCTGACTTCACCTTTTTCAATCTACCCTCCCTTTTTTCAGCCCTTTCCACTTTCTTATCCCTTTACCTTTCTACTTTTGTCCTCCCTTCTGTTAGGTTCCTCCTTTCCCTTCCCCTTTCCCTTCCTAATCCCTATAGAGTAAAAGAAGTTCTATATCAAACTAAATATATATTAATATTCCCTCTTCAAGACAAATCCATAGAGATTAAGAGTCAAAAAATTCTCATCCCTCTCTGTTTTTCCCTCAACTGTATGAGGTCTTTTTTGCCTGTTCTTGTGATGTAATTTACTTTCTTTTACATTCCCTTTCCTCTTCTTCCACTACAATCCCTTTTCCACTTCTGGTTTTTTTTTTTTTTTTTTAATATCATCACATTAAAGACAACTTATACCTACACTTACTAAGTATACCCGTAACAAAGATACAGTTCTTGAGTTGCACATAGACTGATGTAAACATTTCCCATATACTGATGTAAACATTTTAATCTTTAAAAAACATATTGTTGTTTTCTTCCCTGTTTACCTTCTTATGCTTTTTTGAGTTCTGCATTTAATGATCAAATTTTCTATTCAACTCTAAGGTTTTTTAATCAAAAATAATTTAAAATCCCCTGTTCATTGAATGTCCATCTTTTCCCCTGAAAGATACTGCTTAGTTTTCTTAGGTAGTTGATTCTTGGTTGCAGTCCAAGCTCTTTTGCCCTTTGGAATATCATATTCCAGGCGCTTGGATCCTTTAAAGTGGAAGATATTAGGTCCTGACTAAACATGATTGTGACTCTTCAATATTTAAATTTTTTTCTGGCTGGTTGCAGTAATTTCCACTTGATCTTATAATTCCTGGATTTAGCTAAAATATTCTTTGAAGTTTTCATTTTGGAGTCTCTTTCAAGGATGATTGGTGGATTCTTTCAATGGCTACTTTACCCTATGGTTCTTGGATATCAGAGCAGTTTTCCTTGATGGTTTCTTGAAATATATTGTCCAGGTTCTTCTTTTCATCGTAGATAGTAAAATAATTCTTAGATTGTCTCTCCTGATGGTATTTTCCAGGTCAGCTGTGTTTCCAGTGAGGTATTTTACAATTTCTTCTATTTTCTTATCTTTTTTTTTTGTTTTGTCTGATTATTGATGTCTCATTAAGTTGTTCACTTCCATTTATCCAATTCTAATTTTTAGTAAATTATTTTCTTTAGGTAGCTTTTTTTCCCCTCCTTTTGCATTCGATCAATTGTACTTTCAAAGGAGCTGTTTTGTTCACTGTATTTTTCCCCCATTTCACCAGTTCTTTATTTTAAGGTGTTTTTCTCTTTTTCCATTTCACCAATTCAATTTTTCTTTTCTTTTTTTTTTTTTTGTTGAGGCAATTCGGCTTAAGTGACTTACCCAGGGTCACACAGCTAGGAAGTATTAAGTGTCTGAGAGAAGACTTGAACTCAGATCCTCCTGACTTCAGGTCTGGTACTCTATATCAGGGTTCCTCAAACTTTTTAAATAGGGGGCCAGTTCACTGTCCCTCAGACTGTTGGAGGGCCAGACTATGGTAAAAACAAAAACTTTATTTTGTGGGCCTTTAAATAAAGAAACTTCATAGCCCTGGATGAGGGGGATAAATGTCCTCAGGTGCTGCATCTGGCCCCTGGGCCATAGTTTGAGGACCCCAGCGAATGTACCACTTAGCTGCCCCACCAGTTCTATTTTTCAAGGTGCTGTGTACTTCTTTCATTTTGCTCAATCTGTTTTTAAGTGATTTTCTTCCAAATATTTCTTTCCCATTTCACCTAATGTATTTTAAGGAATTGTTTTCTTCAGTCAATTTCTGTGTTTTCTTTTCCAATCTGTTTTGAAAAGCTCTCATTTCCTTTTCCCATTTTTCTAACTCTTTTCAGATCCTTTTTGAATTCTTCCAAGAAAGCCTTATGAGTTGGAGACCAGTTCATATTCCTCTTTTAGGTTTTATCTAGAGGCATTTTGCCTTTAGGGTCCTCGGGTTCTGTTCTTCCCTGTCTTCATAATAATATATGGTCAGTACCCTTTTTGCTTTTTTGCGCATTTTAAAACATTGAGGTCTGCTCCTTAGATCACATAATAGATTATCCTAACCTTCCTCTACAGGGCAAAAGAGTCTTCTCACTGTTCTAGGGTCAGTGGTATAGAGGCTTCTTCTCTTGGCTGGGTGGGCCTAATGAAATCCCCCGTGTTATGCTGGGGTTCAGGAGCTCCCTGTTTGCCTTCTGTAGTTAGATTGGATGTTTCATAGCTAATCTACTGATCCGCTGGACTTCTGAACTAGTACAGAATAGCTGTTTAGAAAGCCTCTCAAACTGAGCAAATCCAAAGCAGATTTCATTATCTTTCTCATCCCACAAATCCATTCAATTTACAGATTTTTTCCATTTCTTTCTCTCCAGCATCTCCTTCTCTCCCCCGACACAGCTCTCAAACTAGTTCAGACTCATACTGCACTATAGCAATAATCTCACGCCTTTTTGTATATGAGAACATCCTGCATGCAATCACCAAAGGGACATAGAGATATAAAGGTACATATGCACAGATCTGACTATGGCACCTCTATACCTCCACACAACTGGTAACCTTCAATAATTCATATTACCTTCTGGGAATTAAATAGAATATCTTTAAATCTCTTCAAAATCTGTTCCTTTCCCTCCCTTTGATGTCCTCACACCTTCTTCTCTTCATACACTCAACCTTCTGGCCACTCTGATGAGGTTGCTATAGGATACTGTTTCTTCCTTCTCATTTCTGATTAAAAATGCCTGGTTGCCTTCAAGGCTTCATTCAAATGTTACAATGTACATTAAACCTTCCTTAATCTCCCCAACTACTAATGCCCTCCTGAGGCATGTGAGTCATCATCCATAGTTAGAAAATTTCCAAAGAGATTCTGTTAAAATCACAAAAGAGTTTATTTACACCACAACTGATAGACTAGACTTTAAAGGAAATCTAACCAATTAGAAATAGTACAAGATGGTTTTGTATCCTGATTATTTGTGGCTTAGCTAGCAGGCTAACAGTCTACAAGGTTCTAAATTGTAAAAGAAAGATAAGTAGGAGAATGTCTTTTTCACTGAGATAAGGAGTCAGAATGTCTTTTTCCAAGGTATTCAAAGGTAAAATCAAGGATGGGTTTTTTATGAAGGACATATAAGGAGCAACAGATAAGAGGCTTAATTGCTCCATATTCCTTGCAGTTTTGAATAGACCCTCAGCTTTGACTTATCATCTCCCCCCTTTCTGTATATTAGAGAAAACAAATTCTGGGAACTAGGGAACTAGGGAATTTCTCCTGGAACATTTCTGCTTCAAACTGAAAAAAGCCTTAGAGAGGAATCTGACTTACAGGGAAGGTCCCATTCAAAGGGCACATGAGCTCACAAGTGGAGCCCAGAAGTTGGTTGAAGCAGCATTAAGTGAGTGTTGCAGTATTGCAGTATTGCTCATCATTCAAAGGTGAATTGACAGGAGCCTAGAGGAAATAAATCTGGCAAGCAGCAGATTAGGGACTGTAGCACTGCAAACAGAAAAGGGATGGCTTGGGTGGCCATGGGTCCATGTGCTAAAGTATTTGAAAGTAATTAGGCCTTGGGCAGAGAAGATAACAGGTTGAGATGGTCCCAATTGGCAGCATTTTGTTGATAAGGACTTCAGAAATATAAAAATATGTCCTTCAGGGGCATAGATGGTGGGGCAGTTAGAGAGAGAGAGAGAGAGAGAGAGAGCACCAAGATTAGAACTCTCATCCTTTCAATATATGTTAAAGGGGCAGAAAAAAATGGCTTAAGAAGTGTGGGAGAATCCAGTTAACCTGGAGATAGGATGATAAATTTTTTCCAGCTACCATGAAGATTTGAGTATGCCAGGAATAGTGGAGATAATAATTCATTTAAAGTGTCTGAGCCACACTTTGGGGTATTTGTGGTGTGAAGACCAGTCACTCTGTAAAGAACTAGGCAGGCCTAAATGAGGTATGATCTCTTTTAGTAGAGACTGTTGAGTTCTTGTGCTGATCTGGCTCTTCCCCCAAATAAGAATTTTCTCTTCTTGGAAGGAAAACAGGCTTAATTCAAGAGATATGTCACCTAAGAAATATAACCTCAGGGGTTTGACTTCATAACTTGACTTTCTCTTTGGAGGAGCCACCCAAAGAAGATGATCAAGACCATGAAGAACATTGATTTGGGGAGCTGAAGGTATATTTAACAAAAAAATAATTTTCATAAAGTGGGATCCAATAGGCTAACTGAGGCATCCTACCCTTCCTTAATAGAGATAATAAAATAATTCCCTATCAAAAGGCAGGAAGTTGAGCTAGAGAGATTAGCCTACATTTCTATATGAAGCATGAGTGTAAAACCTCTCTTCCAGTCTTTTCCTTGACAGATAATCTGCTAGTCTTTTCCTAGATAACTATCCTTCCTCTGAACAGATTTGAGAAGTGTAGGACTATTGGCACTTTCAGGAGTCATTTAAACATAAAAAAATGAGATCTTATAATCCTGCCTAAGAGATTCTCCTAGCTTTGTGACCAGTGAAAATGGATTTTACAAGTGACTGAAGGGCATTCTATGTAGCCTGATTTAAGTGTAAGAGAAACTTCCACTGGTTTGTCTCTGCGATTGGAAGCTAACCTGAGGGTGTTCAAACACTGAGAAGGAGAAAGAGTTTATCCACTCTCTTTTGCAAGGGCCAGTGATAGAATGGAATATAAGCATTGGAGAGGTGGAGGACTAAAAAGATCAATGTAATAAATTTACCAGCAGCCTCCTTTGTGGCTGCATCAGTTAACCAATTTCTTATGACTTGATCTCTACATATCAAATACATTATAAGAAAACACATGTGTGTCCCAGGACACACAGTACAATTGGATGTTATTTCCACATTAGGAATGCACTTCCAAACAGCATTAAAGATTTTTTCAGACTTAGTTTCAATAATCAGTTTTTAAAAAATCAGCTGAGTCCCACAAACAGAAAAATCTCATTGACCTAGTGACTCCACCATTTTCAGATAGAAAACAGCAAGATATTACATACTTGCATCTTGCTTGTGGCTTTTAAGCTGATCATTAGCTCTGAATACAGAAATTTGCTGTAAGAGAGAAAAGCAGGAATGAGGTTATGTAGAGGACCACATATATTGGGAAACTGAGAAAAGTATACTTGAAGCAAAGCTACTTACAGCAGGGTGTTAACTCAGTGTGGTTGATGAGATCATGGTTCACTAGTTCACATCTACTTAGTACTTAGACTGGTGATGTAATGTTTCTACAGTTGGCACATGCTCAGTATGCTGTAGTGATGTAATTTTACTAACGTGTATAAGGGCTGAGACAACTTGAAATACGCAGATTGGAGAGAGGCTCGAGTGAGTGTCCTCCAGCTCAATCTCAAACTCCAGAATCCAGACTCCAGAGAGATCCTCAAGAAAGCTAGTCTGGACATTACATGATTATAACAGAATAAAGTATTCTTAGCTTTGTTTGACTTCAAAGATGAATCACAAATGGCAACCAAACATGCAGTTTCAATTTCACCCCATAGCCAGACTCAGGAATAGCTGAGGATCATTCTTGTATAAGGGAAGACAACTGGGAAATAAATCTAGAAGTAGCCCACTTCAAAGAGAGCCTGAAAAGCTTTTCTTCACATGTTCTGCTCAGCGGAAAACAATTCAATCTGTACCTTCTGAGTACCTCTGTGACATTTCTGTGGAATGGTGGATGTACTGACTGAATGGACCATTGTCCAAACCTGAATTCAAACTCATTAATTATGGTCCCAAGAAATTTTCTCTTAAGCAACCAAGTCCCACATCAGAGGCTTCTGAGCTTAAAAAAAAAAAAAAAAAAAAAAAAAAGACATACAACTTATCAGGTAGAACCTAAACTATCTCAGGGCCAACATTGGAAATGAGATATGATGGGACACTCTCATACCATGCTTCCCTTTCGCATGCAGATGAACTTGTAGAGAGGCAGCAGGTGAAAGATCTGAGAGCACAGCTAAAAACCAGGTTCAGGAAAATTAGAGGTTTTGCTAGCAAAAGAACCAATAGTATCAGGTTAAAATCTCGCCTAAAATCTCCTGGCCTATTACCCTGCTCTTGACTCTTAATTAAAGAAGGGCTCTGTTGCAGGGTGGAGGGTGCTCAGTCCCAGGCTTCAGGGGTTTTGTGCAGCTATTTTCAGTGATCCTCCTAGGACTCTGACCATAAGCACTCTTTTCTGCCCTGGAGCTGTCAGGTGTATTACCACCTCACTGTAGCTCTAAGATCTGGTCTGCTAGCTGGGGCTTAGGTTGCACTGACCGGAGTTGTGCTGGGACCACACACCAGATTCCCACTCCCTCTCCACAGACCCTCTCCCACTGACCTTCCGAGACCTCCCTGGTACCCCAGGCTGAGAGGTCCAGAAGCCTCCAGCTCTGTTGCTGATCCAGAGTTCCCACCTCACTGATGCTAGAGTCTGGGTGGAAACTGGAGCCAAGGGCTGGGCATGTGCTGGGATTGCATGCTGGGGTCCCACTCTGGTTCCACAGACTTTTCTCCCAACCTTCCATGTCCTCTCTGGTGTCTCTGGGCTGAGAGACCTGGAAGCTACCAGTACTGCCACTGAGGCAGAGGTGGCAGAGCTAAGATGGAGGAGTAAGGGCAGGAACTTGCCCCACCACACCCCCACACTTCTTCAAATTCCTCTAAATAATAACTCTAAACAAATATCAGACCATCAAAACACCCAAAAACTGGATTAGAACATTTTCCAGTCAAGGGCAACTCAGAAGCTCAGGAGAAAATGTCTGTGACACCAGGGTGAGAATCCAGCATGCAGTCTTGATGCATGATGCTCTGGGGTAGACCTAAACCCAGCCCTGGCCCTGGCCCAGACTGCCCTCTGATCTGTAGCTTTCTTTAAAATTTCAGAGAATGAATGGATGCCCATCAATTGGAGAATGGTTGAGTAAATTGTGGTATATGAACATTATGGAATATTATTGTTCTGTAAGAAATGACCAGCGGGATGAATACAGAGAGGACTGGCAAGACTTACATGAACTGATGCTAAGTGGAATGAGCAGAACCAGGAGATCATTATATACCTCAACAACGATACTGTTTGAGGATTTATTCTGATGAAAGTGGACCTCTTCGATAAAGAGAGCTAATTCAGTTTCAATTGATCAAGGATGGACAGAAGCAACTACACCCAAAGAAAGAACACTGGGAAATGAACATAAACTGCTTGCATTTTTGTTTTTCTTCCCAGGTTATTTATACCTTCTGAATCCAATTCTCCCTGTGCACCAAGAGAACTGTTCGGTTCTGCACACGTATATTGTATCTAGGATATACTGTAACCTATTTAACATGTAAAGGACTGCTTGCCATCTTGGGGAGGGGTGGAGGGAGGGAGGGGAAAATCCGAACAGAAGTGAGTGCAAGGGATAATGTTGTAAAAAATTACCCAGGCATGGGTTCTCAATAAAAAGTTATTTAAAAAAAAATTTCAGAGAATGAATTTAAACTGATCTTCACAGGGATTTCTACCTTCTTATAGATCTGAAGCCTCAGATGTGGGACTTGGCTATTTGAGAGAAAATCTTTTCTGAGACTTTTGAGTTCTGAATTTGGAAATGATTGTCTGAAGGACAAGAAAAATGTCATAAGTTACTAACAGGGATGCCATCCTGAACTATAACATATGAACGTTTATATCTGGACAAGAGCTGGGAGGAAAATCTTAGCCTCTACTTGAGGTCAGACTTTCTAATTTCATGCCCCTACTGTGTTCCTTTCCATAGGAATGATTTCTACTGATTCATGAGTCTGACTAAGAGGTGGAATTATAGCTGCATATGGTCCCCATTTGGGAATTCGTAACTAAAGTAAAAGAGAATTGTGGATGCTTTGTCCTGTTATACTCATGTGCCTGCTTTTTTTCTGTTCCAGCAAATTTCTATATTCAGAGCACATAGGCAGCTTAAACAAGCTGGAAAGTATATGAGATCTCTGCTATACACCTATATACTTTCTACTTAATTTTTTCCCCTTCTCCCCTTCATCTTTTCCAAGCAGGAACAATTTTATACATGGATATAGTTATATTTATGTATGCATTTATGTATGTATATATGTATACACACATACAAACATGTCCATATACAAAAAGATCTATAAATACAAACATATTCTATTGGGTCCTAGATAGTGGGCCATATCCCCCCACCTTTTTTTGTCTTACAATTAGAGTTGGGAAAATTGAGTTAAAAGAAAACTTTAAACCTTGAAGTTCCAATACCCCTCCAAATACCATTATGTCACAATAAAGAATAGCAAAACCAAAACAAAACAGTATCCAGGTGCCTGCCTCTCTGACTCCATTCTTGTCCAAGATTACCCTGGGGCTTGACTTATTGTCTCCTGTCTTTGACAAAAACATTAAGTTATATTTTCTTACCTTACCTCTTGGCCTGTCAAGGATCAAGTTATGTTTTCACATTTTAAGAAGTTTGTCCTTCCCTAGAATTATGCTCCCTACCAATTCAGAAGTAGTCTTGCTTCTCTTGTCTGACAGAGCCAGTTATGATAGTTATGACATTTATGACAGTTATGGTTCCCATCCTGTTAATGCCAAGTTTATTCCTCTCTCTTTGAAGTAAAGATAAAAACAGCTGCAAGATGTTAGGCTAACCACTTGATCAGCTTCTGCATCCTTCTTGCTTTGCAATTAATTAGGACTCTCTACATAAGCTGTGCATTAACTTTGTTTGAGGCCAATTGATTTGGATGAACCCCGTTCAGTTGGTGACAATAAATTTCCACTTAAAATCAATTCAGTCTCTACTCATCTCTGTATTTTTGGCACAACAATACTTTCATATAAATATGTGTAATATTGTACCATGTTTTTTTTCAACTCTATTTATTTAGAGGTGGTTAACATCATCCTCAACAAGTTTAAGTCTTTGTATAATTTTCTAAGTCTGCCAATTCATCATTTTCTACACCACAAAAATATTCCAATCTTATACTCTCTCGTTATTTTGTATAGTCTAATTCAATATTGATTGATATGGCTCACAATATAGTTTATTTTTTATTTTGACTAAATCCATTTTAATATTAATTGTCTGACATCATGATTAAAATCCATCTTTTTAACCTAATACATCCTGCTCCTGATCATTATTATGCCCATTTGTATACCTTATTTCCTATCCCTACTGTCCCCTAGCTTTATTTCTACATGCTACTTTGCCTTGCCATTATATAATCTACTCCCCCTCTTAGGATAACTCCCTTATCCTCTCCCCCCACCCTTTGCATTCCTCTTTATTCCATACATCTTAGTCTATTGTCCTGTATACCCTCTGTATCTTGCTCGCTCACCCATTCATTTTGTTATAAATTAAGAAGAATTTTATACTATATATCTGTGTGTGTGTGTATATATATACATATGGGTGTGTGAATATTTGTATGTATGGATATATGTACATATACACACATACATATGTCCGCAGTATTTATTTTGTATTGTTCCCTTGGTTGAAAGAAGAGTTCACAGGAGAAGCACCTACCTTGTATGATTCTAAGAGAATTCAGGTGCAAAAAGGGTACCTCTAGGTCAAAGAGATTCTATTAAAGTCAAAAGAATTTATTCAATCACAGCTGAAGGTCTAGTCTCTAAAGAAGTCCACCTGAAAATTAGGAGCAAAGCTAGCAGGCTAACAGCCTATAAGACTGTAAATTGTAAAACAAAGCTAAGAAGGAGCCAGAATGTCTTTTCATCCAGGTAAAAAGATAGGATGTCTTTTACCAAGACAAATACCAACACAATGATTGACCATTGTCAATCAGGAAAGTTTTTTTGCAGAGGACAAATAAGGAGCAACAGATAAAAGGTTTTATTGCCCCCACATTCCTTAGCTAGGTACGCAGTTTTGAGGAGACCCTCAACACTGATCCATCACTCCCTCCCCAGACTACCACATATTCATTTTTCACATAATATGGAAATTCTTACATATATCCATTCCATTACAAACTCTTCAAGGGCCAGTACAGTTTTGCCTTTTTCTATGTATTCCTCACTGCCTAGCACAATGCTTGGCACTTAAATTATTGCTCTTAGATTAGAAGGTTGTTTTACAGGGTTAATCCCACTGAAAGGAAGATTTTGTGTGTAACATTTGTGGAAGGCATAAGGTCCTTAGTAGCAAACCCAGATCTGTCCCTGGAAAACAAAACTATGCCTCTCAGCTCCAGCCATTCCAACAAGTCAGTAAGGCCCACAAAATAAAATAACTGCAAATCTTATATATCTTCTCCCATCTTCTGCCAGAATTTATTCCCCACTCTGGGGCAGCCTGGCAGAGCTGCTCACCTTGGGCTGAAATTAAAAGGATCAGGACACCCCAAGTCAAGATTGTGGACAGCAGGAAAGTCTTCCCCATCTTTCTCTCTGCACAGTCTTCTGCTTATGCCTGATCAGATACAAGACCCGAGTTTTAATATGAACTCAGCTGGGTCAAAGGGCAACTAGAAGCTCATGTCTTTAGAATCGATTTCCTTCTTAACATTTGCTCTAGGGCTGCTTAAAATGAGAAATTAGATTATAATCCTAAAAAAGCAGATGGGCAAGTTCAATGTTCCAGCAGAAATATGCAAATACAAATCATTTTCTAAAAAACTCTTTGTTCTTTTACACCTTCCTAACACTACAAACAACTAATCTCATGTCTAGCACCTATTGAACATAGTGTACCAGGAAGATAGTAATAATTAGTAGTTGAAGTAGAAACCTTTATGTAGCAGAAAGGAACATACAATATCTAATTAGATCATCACAACAGCCCTGTAATACAGGTACTATTATTATTCTCACTTTACAGATGAGGAATATAATGCTGAGGAACTTTAAGTGACTTTTCCACAATTCCACAGATCATTAATATTAGGACAATTTAGAACTCAGATCTTCCTCATTCTATATATAACAATATCCGTGCTTCGAATTATTTCTCTATCCTAGGCAGTTTTTCCTTCTTTCAAGTTTTCTTCCTTCAGTGATTCATCCAGATCCAAGTGGTTTTTATCTACAAAATCCCAGATCTCTGTGGTTTCTCTAGCAGGTGCAATACTTGACTCATTGATTCTCATTCCTGCTTAATAACTGCCCTAACCTTGGAAGAATCCAAACACATTTTTAAAAATCTTCAAAGGATCATTAGAAATGATAAAGGCATTTTTCAAAAATTCTATTATTCTGAATATAATGTGGGGTGAGGGGGAGTAGTTTAACCATGTTTAACATGAATGCAGCATTATCCCCCTTTCACCACAAACTCAATAATGTATTAACATTTTGTCATTCTCTCCCATACTATCCTATTAACAAATACAGATTTGGTTTCAATGGACAGACTAACTTGCAGCAGCTCTCCCTCCATTCTAAGAGCTACAAATACTACAGGATCCAACAATACCAAGGTGTTGATTTTAGAACCACCTATACTAAGGTTTGAATGACTTGGAAGGGAGGAAGGAAGAAAGAAAGGAAAAAAGGAAGGAGATAGGAATAGAGGAAGGAATAAAAGAGGGAGTTATTTAATTGTGAATCTTAAAGTTTAAAGTTTTAAAAAAAGATGATTTAAAGACAAGGGACAAGAAATATAGATTAGCAAAAGCAATTAATATTTTTAATGGAACATCTAGTTAAAAGGGTTGTTGGTTTGGGAGCATGTTGGAGAAGGAGACAGTACATTGGCAGCAGGAGGAGAGAAAGAGAATGAGACGGGGAAGAGATGCCATGAGAGAAAAGAAGAGAGAGGAAAATGGCTTGTTGGAAATAGGAGACATAAAGTTGCAAGCTCTTAGTAAAACTTGCCATTTGCCAGGGGAAAGGAGACACCCCATGAGGTTGGGACATGCCTTTGGCTGGTAGATTGAATCCTGGGGACTTGGTACCCTAAAAAGTTTAGCTGTGAAAAGTGGGGTTTGGAAAGTGTGGTGGAGTAGGGAGAAATGCAACGTGAATGGGAGAAGGAGTATAGGAAGGGGTAATAGGAACTTGTCAGGTTAAATTGTCAGTTGACAACTTGATTTCCCCTTCCCCCACTAAGTGAGGCTGCTTTTTAACAAACTGAAACCTTTTGGAGCTCCCCTCCTCCTTGCTGGTTGAAACATTGATTGCTTATATTGTTTAATGGAATCATCTAAATTTATATAGTGTTAATAACTGAATGTTTTATTTTTATTTTTCAAGTCTATAGCTGCTCTAAGAGGTTTGTTGGAACCATAAGTTTTCTGGGAGCGATTTATTTCTACTAAGGTGTCCCCATCTGTTTTCAGCAAATTATTTAATGTTTATCTAAGTGCACAATGGTTTCCTTGTTTAAGGCATATGATAAAAAAAAAAAAAAAAAAAAAAAAAAAACCTAGAGCAGAATTTTAATCTGATGTGATAAGTTGATAGGGCTATTTCCAAAAATTTATAAAGACTCCTCAGTTGGAGAAATTTGACTTGATTTTTTTTAAGAATGAATAAATTATTTATTCTGATAAGGTTCTTTTATGTGAAATTAGGATTTTCTATATTCTATATGAGTTTTAATTGATTGTATTGAGTCATCTTAAAGTTGTACCCATCATTTAAAGGGCCTATGAGAATAATAGTTTTTGCCTTTGTCCCTTTGAACACGTTTCTATTATGGACAATATGCAATTTAGAGTTTTTCTATGTATTGGACATTTTAAAAGCAAAATGATTTATGTAATAGTGAACTTAACCATCTACTTAGTTAAGAAAAATAAGCTATGAATCTTTTACTGTGATCCTTGAGCTAGATTCATCTGAAGTTTTGATTAATAAGAAATGCTATTGATAATAAAATCTCTTGGAACTGCAGCTAGTATTTATTTGGAGTTTCAAATTCAGGTATAATTGTCTGATCATCAAGCCAGTGAGCCATCATCTGAAAGGAATATGCCACAAGCTACTCAGAAGAAATTGTTACAGGTGAAAGTTAGTATCTGGGAATGAATTAGAAGGACAATCTTGACTTTTTCTGAAGGCAGAATCCTTCTGACTCAATTTCTTAGTGTTGTTCTTTTGGATAAGAACCCACTTGATTCTTCCTGAATCTGGCATAAAGTGGAATTGCTAAGTCTAGAACAGTTACCTGAAGTAAAACTGAGTTAAGGAAGTTTTATAACAGGTCAAGAACTAAAGGACAAGTTTTGATACTATTTAAATCATGTACTGTTATAACAAATTTCTATAATCAAAGCAAGTGGCCAGTGAAAAACATTGTATGTTGATGGAAGGGCTAGGTCCTAGGTGGTCTATGGAATCCTATCCTAAACTCCTTGCTTACTTATCAAAGATCTATACTGACTTCATATGTGTTTTTCATATTTTGCTTGGGCCTTTATGAAAAAGAAAGGGGATTTTTGGCAACCAAATAATTCCCCATTAAGTACTCAGGAAAAACAATTAGCTGTATATAGACCTAGAGAGGTTTCTATTGTTTCCTAAAGGAAGGAGAATTCACTTCAGATGAAGAGAAGCAGATCAGCTGTCCCTTTGCCCCTGAATATGGCATCTTTAATTTCCCAACTCCTGACACCTGCATTCCTTCATATAGTTCCCAGGTAAATAAATTCTGAAAGGATTGTCAAAAAGGTCTGCCCATGTGCCCCCTTGTAGGGACTTCAAACTGCTTCCCGTTTTGTTCACACTATACTAGATGGGTAAAAGCCTTTCCTTGTAATACTCTAGAATTTTTGCTGGAAGAGATCATCCAAATTGAAGGGTATTGAATGGCACAATGTTCTACTCATTGCACCTATTCCTTTAAGGGAAAAAAACCAAGAATTTTGGGAAAACATTCTTTGGCAGTTATCCTAGGAGAAGCTATTTGCATGAGAGGCATTTATGATAGCCTCATCTCTCCCATCCTTTATCTGGTTACTGTTACTATCGCTAGTAACCTCCATATTAACTACACTTTTGCTCTTATTTAGTTCTTCTATTGTTAATATACTTATGATCGTCACTTCTTCCAGACTCCGAATCATAAAATTCCAATCACTTGGTCAACCTGAAATCACCTGAGACCTGATTCTGACAGTCAGCACCAGATGCTGCTGCCACCTACAACTCATTCATCTCCCCTCTTCAGTCTAGATCCCACTGGGTGGCAGCTATATGCCTCTTGTCAGTCTGAAACAGTTCTAGAACATGAGACCTTCCTTTGTCCCAAATAAATCTGGGTCCGGACTCTTGAGGTGGGAATGGTGGGACAATGGCCCTGAGGTCCCCAGGCCTCCACATCGATGTAGTTCTCTGGCTGCCAGATGCGAAGCTGTTCTGTGATGACTGGGTTTCCAAGACAAATAGTGGGAGTTGGTGGAAGCAGGGTCTCTGATTATTTCTCATTATTTTAAGGAGCAATATCCTGTCATCTGCTTGCTTATGTACTTAATCATTAGATTAGTTTACGATTTATCTAATTTCAGAAATAGTTAAAGTAGTTTCTGAAAGCTTCCATTAATGTGAGGTATTGGTTCTAAATGGTAGAGGGTGGATTACAGTTAGTACTGAAGAGAAACCAGCCTGAAGACCTGTGACCTAGTTCATAAAGCTGTCCTAGTGGAAGAAATATATATTGGGGTGAGAAATCTTCAAAAAGAGGGAACATTGAATGGGACTGATTGGATGAACTTTTCTGTTTGAGACTAAGTGACATGATCCCTATTCCCAGAGCCAAGAAGATGAGGTCTTGAACTCTAAGTTGCAGGGAGTCACATGGTCTTTAAAGGTCAGACCTTCAGGAAGTGACATGATCTGTGGGAAGGAGACAACATTGGTGACCATTGGTCAAAGATGGTTCTGTCTTTTTAGTGTATCCAATGAAAAGGCTCAAGTCATTTGTTTTTTTAAAACCTTACAAGTTTTTTAAAACCTGGTCAGATTCCATGAGCACATGGCAAGAGCTGGGATGGCTCCCAGGTGTGTCTGGGCCTGACCTTGCAGGGACTAAATAAATGCTTTCCTTTTGTACCTGAAGATGTCTCTGATTAGTTAATTTGGAGAAAGGGATCTCGCACCCATCAGATACAATATCATTTGTTTCAATGACTTTGGGTAACTCTACATGCTTATCATCTCCCATATTGTTCAATATTTCCTCCAGTCTTTTCAGGAATTAAAGAATACTCAAACAATTGAGCTTTAGCTTTTTCTTTTGAAAATCTTGGCCATAACTATCTAGATTCTCCTTTCTGTAATCAATATAAATAAGACAAATCTTCCTTTTATCATCAAAGTCTTCCTTTGCAAAACTGCTTAGGGACTGGAAAATCACCTGAGAAAGGCTCTCTAACTTATAACAATTGGACTTACTCTGCAGAAGGGAATGAAAATGGGAGAAGCCTAGCTTTTCTCAGGATTTCCCTTCCCTTTTGTCATTGTTGAAAATTGCCTCTAGCTAGTTCTTTTCTTCAGTCTTTTTCTTTCAGGTGGGAAACCAAATTCGAAGTTCTCTTCTCACTCCAATCTCCTAATCATTCAGGTGGATTCTTTTACTCTTGGGGGACTCCTAGATGGTAAGGAAAAGTTCAGAAATGGAAAGTTCAAGCAATTCCCTGTCCTAAGTATAATCTGAATTACTTTAATAGTATTTGTCTTACATAATAAGATTTTAAGTGAAGCCAGAAAAAAAAATTTGTAAGGATAGCAATTAAGAAGAATTTAGGTAAAGTTTTATTAAAATCTCTTACTTCCATATTGAAAAGGAAAAAAGCTGACTTTTTCCTGTGAACCCAGTACAGACCAAGCTGAGTTTATAGAAATAAAGTTATTAATAAAATTGTGAAATTGTTTTTTAAAAAAATATGCTTTTAGCACTTTCTGGGTTTTGGGGGGTTAATCATTGAAGTTGTTTGACATTCAGTCTAAGGTACCACTCCACAGAATTTATCTTAAGGTAAAAGTTTGGCCAATTTTAAAATAACCTTTTAAGTGAGGCGGGGGGTTATTACTGCCCATTTTTATACCTCTCTTCTATCTGGATTTTAAATATGGCTTTCTTTCCTCCCTAACTCAAAAGTGAAACTCACTTGAGATTGTGTAGCACAAGTTCTCCTCTAAGTACTCCCAGAGCAGCAAAAGCTTTACAGAAAAATCCCTTTGCTTGTGTCCATGTAACTTAGAAAATATTCATTGATATATAATGGATTATTTCTGACATTATACAACTGAGATTTGGCTTGTAACTAAAAGCTTGTGGAAAATACATATAAAACTAGCTAACACTGGTAATTACTCTGTAACTATTTCTTTAGGTGTCAAGATAAATTGTGAATTTTCTGTGAAGAATCTCTTACTATTACAATTATATAAGATAATCATATTAACTTTTAGGTACTAAAATTGTGAACTTGCTTATCTGGGCATCATTAATCTTTAATATCGAAATATTTTTATTGGAAATTTAAACATATGTTTAAACAAAGTTCACTCTGATCACTTAACACTAGTAAGTTATGTTCCTATAAGGTATTCTATTGCTTTTTATTTTGCCGTTTATAAAATTGTGTGAGCTATGTTTAAAAATTCTGTTGGCCTAAAATTATTTGGTTATTGCCTATGTTCTGAATTTAAGGAGCCATGTTTCTTCCTGTTCTGAAAAACTGATTGCTGTCCAAAGCTTCTTGTAAATATTAACTGATAGGTTTATAGGTTCTCTATGAGATTACATTACTGGGATTAATTTATCTTTGAGTTACCTGAAACTGAAGGTTTTAAAACCTAAAAGTGGTAACTATTGTGTGTAGGATAGAAGAATAGTGAAAACTAGATTTTATTTTCTGATCAGTTAGACTTTCTCCCTCCTCCTTACTTGGGAAAGTGAAAGAAAAAACTCACAGAAGTATTAATTCTAGCAAGGTCATCAGCCCTAGGGAAAAAAAGCTTGGTTTTAAAAATAAAATCTAGGTATATGATTCCCTGGTACAAGCAAAATAGTTTTTAAATCTATTCATTTCTAAAGTTCTGAAAACCCTTGATTAGGATTTTTGGTATTTATCTGAAATTTAGGGTTGAAAAGGCATAATTTCATAGTTTTAATTTTAGATCAATTGACCTAGAAAGGTGAAGGCTAAATCCAACCTCTTCTCAGTGAATGTGACTATTCCTTAGCCCAAATCTTAACTCTGGCCCACTGCTAAAACATAGCCCTTCTCCAGGCTTCCCTGCTGGTTAAAAGAAATTTCTTTAAGTTTAAGTTGCTTCTGTTGTTTAAAGCATTAGCCTATGTTTACACAGTGTTAACAACTGAGTATGGTTTTTATTTTTCAAGTCTGTGGACATTTTAAGAGCAAAATCATTTGTATTGAACATCTGCTTAGATTATTAGCTGAAGCAAGAGATCTATTGCTTAGTAATGAAAGGAAATTCTAAGAGAATTTTCTTAGATTTCTGGTTAACTACAAATTCTCTAAAAATGATTTAAAAACCCATTATTTCTCCATGGTTTTCATCTGCCTTCAGAAAATTATTTAACATTTCTTTAAGTGCATCATGGTCTCATTTTTAAATAAAGGTGATAACAAATGTGATCTGTAGCTTTCTCACAATATCTAGATCTTAAATCTAAACCACAATATCTAAAACTGAAAGTTTAGATATTTTTGCCAGTTTTCCTGCACTTAATTTCCTGCAGGCAGTTTGCCAACAGACCCAGGTGAGAAGAAAGTGTGGCATGAGAATGCTTCCCATTTTATTAGCCCTGAGATAGTTGAGGGAAGGCACAATGATTTGTAGCCTCTTTTTCTGTTTTTACATATGAAGTCTCTGGTGTGGGTCTTGGCTGTATGGGAGAAATATTTGGGGGTGGGAGGGTGGGGAGGGGAATACTATAACTAATAGTATTTCTTGAGTTTGAATCCAGGTGTGGATGAGCACCATCAGAAAACACACCAACCCGGAGAGGTGCCACTGAACTTCAGAAGGTAAAGATTTGTTTGTTGATCTGGGGAAAGAGGAGTTTGAAGATTGGATTTTTAAACTCTTCTTGAGGTCAGATTCTTCTAACTTAATTTCCCAATTGCGTATCCTTCTATAGGAATGGCTCCCATGGATTCCTGAATCTATTAAAGACATGGAGTTCCTTTGAGCTTTTCATGCCTGATGTCAAAAAGTTAGAGATGCTTTGTTCTATCCCTACCTTTTCACTCTTACAGCAAATTTCTGTTTTTAGAGCAAGTAAGCAGCTTAAAAGCAATGAGCAAAAAATAAATTTTATTTAAGCTAATGGGGAATAATATCTGTGTATTCTGTTGGGCAAATGTGTTCTTATCAATAACTTGATTGATATGAAAAGCTGCTGGTCAGTCTATATTGGCCTTTCCCAATCCATCCCAAAAAAGACCCTGAAAAAGAGAGAATATACTCTTCCCTTTCTGAGTGGGTTTAACATACTCAGGACAACTTCTAATCCCAGAAACAGCCAGTGGAAGCTTCTCTTAGGCCTATTTCAAGCTACAAAGTCTCTTGTAAACAAGTTAACAGAAACTATTAGACAGGATGCTTGCCTAGAAAAGATTGGCAGAGAGATTTTACATATATGCCTTATGTAGGGGGTTGGGCTAATCTTGCTATTTCCATGTCTTACTTTTTAGCATGGCATCAATCTCAGATCACTGTTAAAGAAGAACTAGATGACTCCATTAGTCTAGTGGGATACTCCTTTCTGAAAATTGCTTTTGGGTCAAATATAACTTCAGCTCCCCAAAACAATCTCCTTCATAGGGATCTTGGATCCTCTCCATACTTGGCCCCCCAATTCTAATAAGCATTTCATCCTTAAATGGGTCTTTTGTTTTAAGTAGGCTTTTATTAAAAGGACTTTTACTGGAGGTTTCTGGAAACTGAGATCTCTGGAGACACTCTTCATCTCCTCTATTTTTTATTGTTCCTTTTTTCCTGCTCCTTTATATCAAGGGAAATACCTTTGATTGGAGACCCTTCTCAACCTGTCATCCTCTCTACCCAATGTGTTTATCCTTTTGAAAACTTTGGCACATACATCCTGAGCAACTCTACTGTTTACAATGCTATAGTCGCTTGTAATGTCCTTCTGTCTGGAGGACCTCCAGAATGGCATTGGTCTCAGTGCAGGAGTGCAGAAGGCAGGAGAGCCCACCAGGAAGATGTTCAAAGATAGAATGTCTTCCTTCCAGTCCTTCTTAGCTCTTATATACTCTATTACAATTACATCATTACAGCATACTATGTATGTATGAACTAGAGAACAATTACATTCCTATACTAAGTACTCAGTATATATGTGAACTAGAGAACCATCATTTCATCAATTCCACTGAGTTAATACCTTGTTTCAAGTATACTTCTCCAGAGTTCCAGCCCTCTGCAATCCCTAAGCTGTTTATTAGGTTAGTAATCATAAACTTCTGCAAAAATTAAGATACCCCATAAATTCAATTTTGCAATATAATGAAACCTTCAAATTTATGAAGTTATACATGCAGTAGGCATTGTTGGAATTCTGGTGTTAGAGACTCTTTATGATTCCACCAAATAAGCCTTTTGCTATCCTCCAGGACTGTAAAACATACTCTGAGCCCATTAACATCATATCAGATAGATTTTATGCTGTCCAAGTGCTCAGAGGCATTGAGGATGCTGTCCTACAACTTCAGAACTCTTCAATTGCTAATCTGCTTACTGAATTGCAGCTGATTTTATAGATTAGGAAACATTCCATTTACATCCTGCATGAATATTCTCGCCAATGCTGTGTAGGAGGTATATTTGCAGGCAATGATGTAACAGACTGTGCTTTACAATGCTCCCTTCTTACGGTTATCACATCCCCTGAATGTGCCCATGAATTTCTCTAATTACCTGCTAATTATCTACATTACCTTTATGACCTCACCTGGGAAGAAGCCTGACAGATAGTGAAGCAGTGTTTTCAGTATGTTCCATTTCTACCTCCTCCATCAAGTAAAGCAGTTAGTCCCCAGGGTTTATCCCCCAGTGATCCCCCAAAGGACATGGAAGGACACTGGCAAGGTCCATCCTTAGTACTTTGGATAGGGCTGGGATATTTATGTCTTACAGGTGCTGATGAGGAAGGCCACTGGATTCCAGAAAAAAAAAAATAAGGAAAGTTTCCTCTATTAAAAGAGGGACTAAAGAAGAAGAGAAGGAGACAACCCAGGAAACACCTGAAACAGCGCCATAGCAGAGAGATGACTACCCTTGCTAGACTGGCTTAGTGATTGGATCCAACATACTTCCTTTCTCATCTTATGTATCCATGGGCTCTATGTAGCCATTTTTGAATTGTTGCTTCTTTTGCTTTTGCCTACTATGCTAGGATGCTTTATATGTATTCTTAAAAAATTCTATAGTGGTGCTTATGGAAGAACTTCTCTTTCATCAACAAGAGAACACTGGGTCTTATTAATGAAAGAGGGGGAGATATTAGGGGCAATGAGACATTGCCCTCTCTTTGAGATGTGCCACAGAGCCTGTTCACCAAGCCAGCTAGTAGGGCAGGCCCAGGAGATAAAAAGGGGCTTGGCTCTAAGACAGGAAATTGTGTCTGCCAGGACTGTTAGGAACTACTATAGATTTCCTGAGATGGTATGGGGCATGTCCTCTTGCTAGATCTCCTCCTGGGACACAGCACTAACTCAAGAAGCCTCCAGTCTGGGACTCTGTCTACACAGTTCTAAGTGGGCTGGGCATGGGCAATCCTGGAAGAGAGGCAGCATAAATAGACAGTCTTCAGCAGAGCTCACTCTCTTTCTTGCGCTCCTGCACTCTTGCTCTTGCTCATGCACTCCTGTGCTCTTGCGCTTCTGCGCTCTTGCACTCTTGCCTGGTTGGTCTGTCTCTGTGTGATCTGGGTTGGTGCCTGAAGACTGATAAATTGGCCTAGCCATGCTGCTGATGGGTGGGCAGATAGAGTACCTTTAAGGAGATGCCACAGCACTTCACACAGGTTAATCCTTGGCTCAGGGTCTATCTCAGATCTTCTTGGGTTGCATCAGTAGGATCCCTGTTCTGCCCCAAATCTTCCTGATTTTTCACTCATCTATGTTCGCTGAGGGTGCATATTTGCTTTTTTTGTAGAGGAAATCTAGACAACTTGAAATTTAGCAATGAATTCCACCATCTTCCCAAATCCTCCCCTAAACTCTTTTTTTGGATCTCACTTCTGGTGGGTTTGCCTGCCTCAGGTCTTTCCTTATTACAATCCATTCTCCATTCAGTCATCTAAATCATTTTCCTAAAGTGCAGATCTAACGATATCCCTCTCCTACTCAATAAACTCTAATAAGACTCTAATACCTCCAGAACCAAAATACAAAAGACTTCTCTGGGCATACAAAGCCCTTAATGATTTTACCACTCCATTCTATGTATGTCTTATTCCCTTATCCATATTCTTCAGCCCAGTGATACTGACCTCCTGACTCAAGACACTCAGTCTCTTGACTCTAAACATTGTCTGTGGCTATTCTCTCAGCCTGGAATGTTTTTTCCCCATCATCTCTGCCTACTATCTTCCCTGGATTCCTTTAAGATTCAACTAACATCCCATTTTTTTTACTACAATTCTTTTCCAATTCCTCTTAGTTCTAGTGCCTTCCCTCTATTTCTTATTCATCCTATATACAGTTTGCTTTGTATGTATTTGTTTGCATGTTGCATTCCATCTATGCTCCTTGAGGCAAGGACAGATACTTTCCCTTCCTTTGTATATATTTATTTACATATTGTCTTCCTTATTAAATTATAAGTTCCTTGAGAGCAAGAACTGTCTGTCTTTTGCAACTTTTATATCCCCAGTGGCACAGTGCCTGGTTTATGGTAGGTACTTGATAAATATTTCTCAATTGATTGGTTGATGAAATAGGAAGTCACTGAAGTTCACTGAGCAGGAAAGTGATGTGAGCAGAATTTTGCTTTCAAAAAATTACCTTGACAGTCAAGTGAAGGATAAAAGAGAGTGGAAAGAGACTTGAAGCAGAAAAAAGTTAGAAGGCTATTGAACTAATCTAGACAAAAGAGGTGAAGTAGAGTTTGTCTGTTTGGGGTAAAGACATATTCTAAAAGGAGAAATAACAAAATATGTCCACAGATTGGAGAGTGATGAGATTTTGATTTAGGGAACCAAAGTGAAATTAGGGTTTCTGGTGGTCAGGGAGTTAAATGATAAGGTCTAGTGGCAGGTTTGGGGTTCAGGGAACCAAATGAAGAGGTTGGCTCCCCTGCACCCCCTTGGAATTTGGCACAAAGGTAAGGAGATTTGGGGACTCCCTTTTGGCAGCACAGAAGTTCTCTGTAAAGGAATTTACAGACCCGAAAACCTAGATTGATAAAAGAGGTTTATTATAGGGATTGGAAGTAAGGTTAAAGTCTGGTTAGGGAAATAGGTGAGGGTAAAGAAAATATGGCACTGGAAAGAGTATTCCAGTGGGCAGAGGCCCTTGGTGTGCCAAGCATAGGGCTGGCATGTTTGGAACCTCTGCAAAGAGAGGATTTTAGTTTGGCTTTTTTATAACAGGGGGCTTTGGCTACAAGCTGAAGGGGGATCATGGGGTGAGCCCCAAGTTGGCTCCTCCCTGGGTTTCAGTTTGAGCTAGAATTTGAATTGAATTCAATGAGTTTCAGGACTGAGCCGACCCCACATAGATAACAAAGATGAAACTGTTTGTTTGTCCTTTGGGGCGGGGTCCCTCACTGAGGCAGAGTTGAAGGAGATTTTCTCCTTTAAGGATTTTCAGAGTTTCAGGGTGCCCTCGTCAAGAGGGAAGAGTCCAAGATGACACTGACATTGTGAGCCTCAGTGAATGGGGAAATGGGGAAGCCCATGATATGATCACAGAAGTATAGAAGTGGGGAACATTGTGAGAAAAACATCATAGTTGTGTTTTGGACATATTGAGTTTGAGAGGCATGACACACCATGATCAAGAAGATTCAAGGAAAGTAGAAGATGTGGCACTAATTTTTAGGATAGATACTAGAGGAAATTATCTAGAAATCATCTTCACAGAGACTGATGTGGCTGATGTAATATCAAAAGATGTTATTTAGGCACCAGATGATTCTAAGCACCAAATGTTGGGATCCATTCATGTGAAGAATTCACAATGGCCCGTTTTCTCTGACAAAATTTGCTTAGGGAATGAGGTTACAGACAAAATGAAGGGAAACAAAAGAAACTGGGAACGGTAAATATGAAATAGAGTGGGTGAGCATAGGAAAAACAAGTTCCTTAGTGGAATTATGAGAAAGGAAATTAGCCTTAGCCAAGAGAAAGGAAACACCTCCATGGCACTGGGGCATCCCCTTAATTGGCAGGCTGAATCCAGAAAGGGACTTAGCACCCTGAAAGAGTTAGTTAGTTAGCTGTAATGAGGAGAGGTAAGGTCAGGAGCATAGTGGGATTAGGAAAGACACCAAGTAGTGTGGAGGAGAGATAAGGGAAGACATCATAAGACAAAGTGTCATAGAAAAATGAACCAAAAGAAAACAACAGCTTGGCATGGGCCCTAAGTATATTTATAAGGAAAATTTAACCTCAGGGACATGACTGGGATTTCTGACAGGACACAGCAAGGTGAGGCTATCCAAGTGGTCGGGTGGGGAGTACCATAAAGCTAAACTGATCTCTATTAGACCCTTCTCTCTTCCTGTCCCAAGGAATAATGTCAGCAATACTTCAGTTTCTCTCTATCCACCACACTGACCATTTCAGAACCGCATCAGAGATGATCATTGCATCTTAGGGAACAGATGAGATCATCCAAGAAGATAGTATAGGGAGCAACAAGCAGATAACCTGGAATAAAGACTTGGAGGACAAGAGAACCACAATCAGTGGGTGGGATACCTATGAAAAACCCGCAAAGAAGCCTGAGGGGTTGGTAGAACAAACAGGAAGACCAGGGGAGAGCATTGTAAACAAACAATCTTCAACTGGTTTAGAAAACCAAGGTCTGTTTTTGCCTTCACAGAAGGACAAGATTTTCTACAGGAATAAGAAGGAGATGGTGCTCCACAGTCTGCTATTGTCAGACCTCATCTGGAGGGGAAAGTTTAGCCTGCAGAAAATTCAACAGTAACATCATAGTTTTCTTCCAGTATTTGCACAATAGTCATGTTACAGAGGAACAGGTTTCTTCTGTTGAGCCCCAGAGGGAAGATCCAGAAGCCTTAGTTAGAAGTTGCAAACAAGGGAAATTTGGGCTTAAGGTAGAAAAACTTCCTAACAATTGGAGTCACTCAAAAATCAGTGAGGCTGACTGGAGAAGTAATAATCCCTTCTTCTTAGAGGTCTTCATGACCACTTGTCCTTATGTTATAATGGGGATTCCCATTCGTGGATGGATTCAAATTTTCTGATTCCATTTATTTCCTTGATCCTTCTTGCTCTGTGAATCTCTTTCTCTGATAAAATTAAAGTGAGCAGTCTTATTGGATAAGCAAAAAGGAAACACTCTTTTGTAGTCTTTCAATAGTTAAGCCCTATAGATTTGGTCAGTTTGGGGAAAATCCAGGATCAGGAGGGCTTTTGAGGAAGAGGTTTATGGAGAAAGAAGAGGAAACCTCTGTTCCTTCACCCTCCTCATCATCATTCTAGTAGTGAACTAATACACTCCAGCCTGATGTCTGAGAGCTCTTCAGGTTCAATTGGAGAATGTTCAGCTAAGTTCATGGCACATTTGAGAAGAGAGACAGAGACAGAGGCAGAGGCAGAGACAGAAAGAGAGACAGACATGTGGATACAGATATTACTTGGAAGAAACAGTTTCAAACCTGGGCCCCTTGGCAGCTGAAAAGAGAAGTAAGTAACTACTTGCTCTGTGGCAGGCACTGTGCTAAACTCTTTACAAATATAATCTCATTTAATCCTCACAATAGCTCTGGGAGCTAGGTGCTATTATTTCCATTTACCAGAGTCACCTTTGGTACAAATACGACCCTCCTTCTCTCACTGCCCTTATGCTCACTCTTCCTATCAGTGCTATGTCCATGTCAGCCGTGCCTTTGTTTACAAAAGGAATGTGTCATTGCCACCTTAGTATGCCTTAGTGCACCTTTACCAAGATGTAATGGCGAGCACTGACTGTTAATGGAAGGCACATACAGGCCAATGAGATACACTGTTAGGAGAGCAGACCCTGAGGATTAACCCCCAGACAATGGGGTCACCCTCTGGCAACCCAACCCACAAGTCATAGTTTAAAATGGGAAGTCTTCCAGAAAGGAGCTGTTGAGGAATTGGGCCTGAGTCCCAGGGTCTTCTTGAAATAATTCAGACTCAGGGGAAGAACCAAAATGTTGGAGTAAAGGCAGAGACTCCCCAAGTTCTCTCCCAAACCCGTCCAAATTCCTTTTAATTATGAATGGAAACAAATTTCAGAGCATCAGTACACAGAAAAAGACAGAATGGAACATTTTCCAGCTGAAGACAACTGAGAAGGTAGGCAGGGAAAGTCCGAGGCACCAGAGTGGGGGTCCAGGTGCAGTCCCAACGTATGCTGTGTCAGCTCATCTGGCCCTGGGCCCAAACTCAGGCTGGCCTCTGCCTGACTGGCAGCAAGGCAGGAATAGCCCTTGGGCCTCCCAGCAGCAGAACTGGCAGTTTCTAGACCTCTCTGCCCGGAGACACCAAAGTCAACTTGGAAGGACATCAGGAAAGATTTATCAGCAGGATGAGAGAGCCTTGGGAAGCCTGCAAACCGGGGGTGGAAATGAGTGCTGGGGCAGTGGAGGCTTTCAGAGGCCTCAGCTCACAGGAGGGTTTCTTTATTAGCACTGAGGAAGGACTCTATTGCTTTGGCACACTAGGACTCACAGGCACAGTGAAGCAGGGATGCTCTGCACAGTTCGAAGGCAGAAAAGAGTCCTAGTGAGCAAATCCCTAGAAGGACCTTTAAAAACAGCTTCAGAAAATGCACACTGCTTCCTGGAAATAGAGTCATACTTTAACAAAAAGTGAAAAGCTGAGTAATAGGCTGGGAAAATGAACAGAAAAAGATTCTGACCAGAGAAAGCTACTACAGTAACAAGGAAAATCAAAACACACACTCAGAGAAGATATCAAAATCAAAGCTTCTCCATCCAAAATTACCAAGAAAAATAGAATTAGGCTCAAGATGTGGAAAATCTCAAAAAGCATTTTTAAAATCAAGTAAGAGATAGAGAAAAAAATTGGGATAAGAATTGAGAATGGTGCAAAAGTAAATACAAAAAACTAATGAAGAAAAGAATGCCTTACAAAGCAATATTGGCCAAATGGGAAAGGAGGCACAAAAGCTCATTGAGGAAAATATTTCTTTGAAAATTAGAATTGAATGAATGGAAGCTAATGACATTATGAGAAATGAAGACACAATAAAACAAAACCAAAAGAATGAAAACATAGAAAAGATTGTGAAATATGGCTTTGAAAAAAAAACTGACCTAGAAAATAGATCCAGAAGAAATAATTGAAAACTCATTGATCTACCTGAAAATCATGATCCAAAAAAGAGCTTGGGCATCATCTTTCAACAAATTATCAAGGAAAACTGTCCTGATATTTTAGAACAAGAGGATAAAGTGGAAATTGAAGTCATCCACAACCTGAAAGAAAAACCCAAGTGAAAACTCCCAGGAATATTACAGCCAAATTCCAGAACTCCCAGGTCTAAGAAAAAATATTGCAAGTATACAGAAAGAAACACTTCCAGTGTAATGGAGTCTCAGTCAGGATAACATAAAATGTAGCAGCTTAAAGATAAAGAGAGCTTGGAAGATGGTATTCCAGGAAGCAGTGAAGCAAGGATTACAACCTAGAATCATCTACCCAGCAAAACTGAGTATAATCCTTCAGGGGGAAAAGGGATCATTCAGTGAAATAAAACATTTCAAGCAATCCCAATGAAAAGACCAGAGTTGAGAGGCAGCTAGATGGTGCAGTGGATGGAGTACCAGTCCTGAAGTCAGGAAGACCTGAGTTCAAATCTAACCTCAGACACTTAATACTTCCTAGCTGTGTGACCCTGGGCAATTCACTTAACCCCAACCTCTCTCAGCAAAACAAAACAAAACAAAACAAAAAAAAAAAAAAAAAAAAAAAAACCGGAATTGAATAGAAAATTTGATTTTCAAATAGAGAACTCAGGAGAAGCATAAGGAGGCAATCAGGAAACGGATATCATAAAGGATTTAATAAAATTTATCTGTTTTCTACACAAATAGAAAAATTTTATATAGACATAAGACACAGATGTAACTTGAATATGAAGGGATAATATAAAAAAATCAAGGTGGGATAGAATATACTGGGAGAATAGAAAAGTCAGACTTGGAATGGTATGAATTATCTGTCATTAAAAGGACAAGGAAAAGCTTTTACACCCGAAGAAAGGAATTGCAAAGGGAGTAAATGAACCTTACTTTCATTAGAAGGAAGAGGAAATAACAAACACACTCAATACAGATATAGAAAGCTAGTCTAACCTGTAGGAAATGAGAAAAGGAAGAGGAAATAGGAAGAGGGAAGAAAATAAAAGAGATGGTATATTGAGGGAGGGGATAATCGGTAGCAAAACACTTTTGAAGAGGGTCAAGATGAAAGGAGAGAGAGAATAAAATAAATAAGGGGGAAAGAGTTAGAAATAGTATTTGGGAAAAGAGTTTTGAAGTAACTTTCTCTGATGAAGGCCTCATTTGAGAAATTCTTCAATTGATAAATGATCAAAAGATATGAGCTATGTCCAAAGGGCAAAAAAACATACATATCCTTTGTCTTAATAATACTACTAGTAGTCATGAATTTCAAAAGAGATTTTTTTTTAATTGAAAAAGTACTTCTATGGACAAAAATATTTATATCAGCTCTCTTCTTAGGGCAACAAATTGGAAACTGAAAAGATGCCCCTCAATTGGGGATTAGCTAGATTAATTTCTGCCTCTCCAACATCCCCTTCTCTCCCCTCACACAACTATCAACCTGGCTCACTCTTGGCATCCCTTTTTGGACCTACAGCAGTAGTCTCCTGCCCTTTTATATGCCAATACACCCTCCACATAGTCATCAGAATAATATTCCAGTGCTCAGATCTGAAGATGGCATCCCCATACCTCCACAATCCACTCAGCTCAGTGGTTCATATTACCTATCTGGGAATCAAACAGATTAATTTAATAATTTAAATTTACATAATATTTAAATAAAGATAATATAATTAAAGATCTTCAAAACTTGGTTCTGGGGAAGATTCTGGGAAGATGGAGGAGTAGGTAAGAGCAAATTTGTGCCTTAGGGTGAACATAGATTGATGAAAAGTCAAAATTTAGAATAAAATAGGGGTCCTCCTGGGACAATTCAAGAAATCTGAAAAAAGACCCCAGGCCTGAGATTAACCAGTGTGAAAAACATCTTTAGGCTACCTCCATGAAACAGCAACTAAGGAGCCCTGGAGCTAGCTGGCTTTAGCTGAAGCCTCAGCAGGAAGTAGAGAAACTTATGCCTCACTAATTGTGTGGGGAATCTGAAGTATGAGTTGAGGAAGACTAAGAGAACCTCTGATGATAAGGAACACTAGGCAAGAAGGAGCCAGGACACCAAGTGAATGCAGAAGCAGTGGGTAGGGATACTGCTGGCTGTGGGCACTTGCAGGAGGATAGAGCTTTTGGTATGGGGTTCTAGGTCAGAGGGGAAAACTGAAGTGAAGTTAGGGGCACCATCCCCCCACCCCAATGTAATGACCGCGTATTTAAAATCAGCCGGAGTCAGGAATTCAGGTTAAGGGAAAAATCTTCAATATTTATTGAAGTGAAGAGATGAATAAGGATTGCGATAGCAAATATAGGCAAGAAAGATTGCGATAGCAAATATAGGCAGTTGCGACAGGAAGCCAGCTAACAGAGAGAGACGTGAGCCGAGCCAACCGTGGCAATGGCAATCCCAAAAGTCTCTCCTCCCCTTCCTTTTCCACTCCCCTGCCTCCACCCACCAAAATCGTCATTTCCTATACAACACATCAGGACTTGCACAAAGAGTGGGTGGGGGCCATTCTTTCTCCAAGCTTATATATTAATAGAGTATGGTCCAATTACTATTTAGCCTCATGTGCTTGGGACCTCAGTGCATCAACTCAAGCCTCAGCCCATTACACCCCACAATTAGAGGTGTTTACACTAATACTTATCATTTAAAATAGAAATTAACTAATATAAAAGAAAGAATCCAGTCATAGAAATTTAATGGGGAATAGGGAAAACCAAGGTATTGTCAAAGAAGGTTCTCTTCTCTGACAAAGGACATTGAAGTAAAAAAAAAAAAAAGCTTCTTCTATCTCAAAAAGTAATGTTAAATGGTTCCCTGTCCAA